>NW_020174826.1:1223233-1243638 GCF_003031525.2 Neophocaena asiaeorientalis asiaeorientalis
TATGGGGATATATGTATATGTATAGCTGATTCACTTTGTTATAAAGCAGAAACTCACACACCACTGTAAAGCAATTATACTCCAATAAATATGTTAGGAAAAAAAAGTCTACAAATAAATGCTGGAGAGGATGTGGAGAAAAGGGAACCCTCCTACACTGTTGGTGGGAATGGAAGTTGGTGCAGCCATTGTGGAAAACAGTATGGAGGTTCTCAAAAACCTTAAAATAGAGTTGCCATATGATCCAGCAGTTCCACTCCTGGGCATATGTACAGACAAAACTATAATTCAAAAAGATACATGCACTCCTATGTTCATAGCACTATTCACAATAGCCAAGACATGGAAACAACCTAAATGTCTATTGACAGATTAATGGATAACGAAGATTTGGTATATATTTACAAAGGAATACTACTCAGCCATAAAAAAGAATGAAATAATGCCATTTGCAGCAACATGGATGCAACTAGTGATTATCATACTAAGTGTAGTAAGTCAGAAAGAGAAAGACAAATACCATGTGATATTACTTATGTGTGGAATCTAAAATATGACACAAATGAACCTATCTATGAAACAGAAACACACTTGTGATTGCCAAGGTAGTTGGTGGGGGAGAGGGATAGATTGGGAGTTTGGGGTTAGCAGAAGCAAACTGTTACATATAGAATGGATAAACAACAAGGTCCTACTGTGTACCACAGGGAACTATATTCAATATCCTGTGTTAAACCATAATGGAAAAGAATATAAAAAAGAATATATATATATATATATATATATATATATATATAACTGAATCACTTTGCTGTACAGCAGAAATTAACACAACATTGTAAATCAACTATACTTTCATTAAAAAAAATAAGCACAGTGCTTTTAGATGTTGCTTACCTGGCATTATTTCCAAGAAGAAAAAAGTGTCCAATACTAGGGAATTGGTTAAGTTATGTTATATTCATCTATCAGAATTCAAGTTTGAGGATACTTAATGATGTAAGAAAATGTTTATGCTAAATTGGTAAGTTGTAAAAAATGGCTGGAGAAAAATAGTGGTATTTATGGTAGTGGAATTACAGGTAATTTTCCTTTCTATTCTTTATTCTTATTTTCCAAATTTTCTACACTAAACATATAACAATGGTTATAAATGTAAAAAAAAATCAATTTCTATTTGTAAGACAGCACTGATTTTCCATTCTGGAATAGATTGTTTTGGAAATAAATTTTTATCTTGGATGATCATTATTGACCATAGTGAGTTTTTGTGGACTTTGTCAATGATCAACACTTGAATTTTGTTTAAAGCCACAATAATTCACACACAAATTCACCAGGTATGATTTAGATCACTCATTAAACATATTATTATGTACGTTCTTGTCTCTCAAGTTGAATAAATAAATAGAAGTATATGTATTACTAAAGCCGTAGATAAGTATTCACAAAGATGAAATGGAGAATCTTCATGTAAATACTTAATATTCTGTTTTGTTCTCATGAATTTGCAGTTCCTCTGTGGGTAGTGCACTTCCTCGAAGACGCTGCTGTGCATATATTACCATTGGAATGATATGTATTTTCATTGGAGTTGGATTAACTGTGAGTATTACTCTACTCGCTGTTAGAATTCTTTCCTCTTAACTTTATCAGTAGTAAATGGTGAGGTCTGGAACAGCCTTCATTGATCGCTGAAGAACCTGCCTCCCTCGCATACCAGGCCCAGAAGCTTCTGAAGAACTATGAGCAATCCGAAGCCAATCCATTGGCCTGGAGCTTGCCCATCCAGGTGAAATCATGTCTTGGGATCCCTCTGAAGGTCCTTGACATTGGGAATTTTACCCTCCATTTAACAAAAGCCCATTTGTTTTTATTTAGTGCCAGAACCAATTTTGTCATGGCCAAAGCTGAAGCAATGCTCATTCAGCTATGAAGGTCTGAAAAACCATTCTTCTTTTTATTCAAGTGAAACAGAGATTTATTATCAATATGGGGATGACATTGGGGTTATATAGATTAAATTCCTTTTATAAATAAGATATTTTAATGGAATTTTTGTTTACTTTATAAAGTTCATAGTTAATGTAGCTAGCAATGTCATTTTATTAAATTTTACTCTGTTAGTGGTAGCCAACAAATGCAGCAACTCATATTTTGTTGGGGTTTTGTTATCTTAGGAATATACTTCATAAAAACTGCATGTAAGCCAACACAAGTTCTCAGTTTCTAACCTTTTATTTTTATATTGCTTTTTATTTTAGGTTGGCACCCAAGGTTTTGCAAGGCGATTTCATGCAACCTATGTTTCTTGGGCAGTTGCTTATCTCTTAGGTTTGATCTGCCTTATCCGAGCATGTTATTGGGGAGCTATAAGAGTGAGTTATCCAGAACACAGTTTTGCATAAGCTTGTTTATGATTTGGTAATGCAGGTGAGAGTATCTAGCAGTTCTGGATAAACTACTCTGGCATCTTTAAGTCATTTACCTAATGGATTTCATTCTGGTTTATGTATGAAGTTTTAAGACTTTGGGAGTCTTTTATGAACAAATGCTCATTGTACTACATTATATGCAGATAGGTTGTTTTGCTGCTAAGTTTTCAAGCTCCAAATAATAAAGCTTGGTCTTCATGTTCTTTTACATCTCTTAAATATATTTTTGATTTGTTCCCAAATTTTACGTATAACATCAACCTTTCATTAT
Organism: Neophocaena asiaeorientalis asiaeorientalis; assembly: GCF_003031525.2. Lineage (NCBI taxonomy): Eukaryota > Metazoa > Chordata > Mammalia > Artiodactyla > Phocoenidae > Neophocaena > Neophocaena asiaeorientalis. Next base: position 1,225,940 of record NW_020174826.1, read on the forward strand.
TTTTAAATCAGTTATTCCATTACTTTCTGATCTGTATTTCTAAGAAGTGTTTATAAATGTTGGTATAATAGCTTCACATTTATACTTATATTTTAATTAAACAGTAACACAATTGCTTGCTTTAAAATCTAAGCAATACACATTTTGCTTGAACTGCTTACTGTAACTTTAACTAAGATTATAGTGACCTTATTCAGGAAAAAAAAATTTAGTGTACCTTCAAAGACTTGACATTCTTGTCAGATAAAGACCATTTCTAGATACTGTATGCTTGTTTTATGTTGTTTGTAGAAAGATATAATATTTTGGTAGTAATTTAAAATACAAGAATAAAAATATTTATTTGTCCACAGCTGGAGATATGTTGGGTAAATGTTTTTTCCTCAAAGATCACAGGATCTTTGTCTTTGTCTTTGTCACAGGATCTTTTTGTCTTTTATTTTTGTCATTTTTAAATTTACTAATTATAAAAGTTCTGGCCTAGATTTTTGAAATTTAATGTTAATCATCTCTATGTTTTCCTTTATGGAGACTGAAGTATTTCACATAACATATTTCACAATATTTAACCATTTACAAAGATGTATGTATATTAGGTTGTCCTCCTTTTCATTAGATCATGGTAAATTTTTCTTATTGGGATAATTATGGAATACTTATATGTGAAGGGAGCCTGTAACATTTTATACTGGCTAAAATATTGAGATGAGATGCAGTTACTTTTACCATTCTTCTCAAATATAGCTAGTTAAATAATTACCAAATTTATTCAAAATACAGATCAAAGACATAAAGCAACATAGTTTTCTAAGAATTCACTAGGATTTAAGGAATCAGCTCTTGCACTGCCCATCTTTGCAGTTTTGAAAAAGATTAACTGAGAGGTAATATTCTAAAGCTTTTGAAGTAGTAGAATTAGATAATGAGATGCTCTGAGTAAATTAATTGGCTATTCCATGGATAAGAATAATATTTTTAATTATTTATGTTCCTAATTAGTATAAAAATGTACTCATCAGAGAGTTTGGAACAAACTACACGTAAATTTCAAAGAGTAAATGATAAATGTATAAATGCAGTTGCTCAGGATTATATGTACCTTTAAAAATATACTAATAAAGATTATTGTTCAAAAATTACCTTGTTCTATTCCATTTTTAAAAAATAAGAGGTTTTTCTAAAAGTGCCTTGAGATCTTACTCTAAAGTTTTCATGTTCAAGAATGCATATAATGTTCCTTTATATAATATTCGCTTATGTTTTTTCCAGTATTTTCATGCTTTTATTTTAAAAATAAAGATTTTTTAATCCATTTGTAATATACTTGATTTATGAAATGAAAATCTAATTCGTTTATTTTCTTAATCGTTGATTAGTTGTAGCAGCATTGTATATTGAGTAATACATTCTTTCCCCAGTAACTTGAAATCCCACATTAAATTATATGCAACATGATTATATTCCTTTTGGAATATAACTCCATGATAGCAGGAATCTTGGTCTTATTTGCTGCTTTATTTCCAGCATTTAGAAGAATGCCTAGTGCGTATGTGTTCAATAGATACTTGTTGCATGAATGAATAAATGATTGAATGAATTGGTATGTTAAATTCTTAAATGTGCTTGGGTCTGGAATTTATGTTTGTTCCAGAATGTATAGGTAAATGTTTATATAATCTTATGCTAATGAAAATCTTTCCAAGTAGAAGCCCAAAGCAGATATTAATAAGAAAGAAATTCAACATCCATTTATGATAAAAACTCTCAACAAAGTGGGTATAGAGGGAACATACCTCAACATAATAAAAGCCATATATGACAAACCTACAGCAACATCATACACAACAGCAAAAATCTGAAAGCATTTCCTCAAAGATCAGGAAAAGGACAAGGATGTCCACTCTCACACTTCTTTTCAACATAGTATTGGAAGTCCTAGCTACAGCAATCAGACAAGAAAAAGAAATCCAAATTGGAAAGGAAGAAGTAAAACTGTCACTGTTTGCCAGTGACATGATACTATATATATAGAAAATCTTAAAGACACCACCAATAAACTACTAGAATAAATGAATTCAGTAAGTTGCAGGATACAAAATTACTATAAAGAAATCTGTTGAATTTTATACAGTAACAACAAACTATCAGAAATAAAACAGTCCATTTACAATTGCATCAAAAAGAATAAAATACCTAGGACTAAATCTAACCAATCTTTTACAGAAGGTAAAAGACCTATACTCATTAAACTGACATTAATGAAAGAAATTGAAGACAACACAACAAATGAAAAGATATACCATGCTCATGTATTGGAAGTATTAATACTATTAAAATGACCACAGATTCATTGTAATCCCTATCACAATACCAGTGGCATTTTTCACAGAACTAGAACAAATTATTCTAAAATTTGTATGGAAACACAAAAGACTCCAAATAGCCAAAAGAATCTTGCAGAAGAAGAACAAAACTGGAGATATCATGCTCCCTGGCTTCAAACTATACTACAAAGCTGCAGTAATCAAAACAGTATGGTGCTGGCACAAAAACAGACACACATTATCAATGGAATCAAAAATCAAGAGCCAAAAAACAAAGAACCAAGAGCCAGAAATAAACCCACATGTATGGTCAATTAATCTACAACAAGGAAGGCAAGAATGTACAATGGGGAAAGACAGCCTCTTCAATAAATGGTGAACAGCTAGATGCAAAAGAGTCAAACTGGACTACTTTCTCACACCACATACAAAAATAAACTCAAAATCGATTAAAGACTTAAATGTAAGACCCCAAACCATAAAACTCCTGGAAGAAAACATAGGCAGTATGCTCTTTGACATCAGTCTTAGCAATGTTTTTATGGATATGTCTCCTCAGGCAAGGGAAACAAAATCAAAAATGAACAAATGGGACTACATCAAACTAAAAAGCTTTTTCATGGCAAAGGAAACTAACAACAGAACAAAAGGCAACCTACTGAATGGGAGAAGATACTTGCAAACAATATATCTAATAATAGGTTAATATCCAAAATATACAAAAAACAACTCATACTACTCAACACCAAAAAAAAAACAAAACTTGGGCAGAGGACCTGAATAGACATTTTTCCAAAGAAGACATATGGATGGTCAACAGACATATGAAGAGATGCTCAACATCACTAATATCAGGGAAAACTACAGGATATCACCTCACATCTGTCAAAATGTTTATTATAAAAAAGACAACAAATAGCAAGTGTTGGTGAGCATGTGGAGCAAAGAGAACCCTTGAGCACTATTGGTATGAAAGCAAATTGGTACAGATACCATGGAACACAGTATGGAGGTTTCTCAAAAAAACTAAAAATAGAACTACCATAGGTTGCTGCAATTTCACTTCTGGGTATTTTTGTGGAGGAAACAAAAACATTAATTCAAAAGGTATAGGCAACCCTATTTTCAGTCCAGCATTATTTATGATAGCCAGGACATGGATGCAACCTAAGTGTCTATCAACAGATGAATGGATAAAGAAGATGTGGCATATATATTCAATGGAATATTACTTAGCCATAAAAAGAATGAAATGTTGCCATTTGTGACAACATGGATAGATCTAGAGAGTATTATGCTAAGTGAAATAAGTCAGACAGAGAAAGACAAATGCCATGTCATTTCACTTATATGTGAAATCTAAAAAACAAAACAAACATAACAAAGCAGAAACAGAGGCACAGATACAGAGAACAAAAAGGTAGGTTTGTGGGGGGATGGGTGAAATAGATGAGGGAGATTAAGAGATACAAACTTCCCATTAGAAAATTAATAAGTCACAGGGATGTAATGTATAACATAGGGAATATAGTAAATAATGTTTAATAACAATATAGTGATAGGTGGTAACTAGATTTATCATGGTGATCATTTTGTGATGTATTAAAATATCGAATCATGTACACCTGAAATGCCATATTGTAAGTCAGTTATACTTCAATTAAAAAAATACATTAATAGGAAAGGATTAATAGATTGTATGATTAAAAGAAAAAAAATCATAAGTAAAGCCAAAAGATAAACTGGTGAAGATCTTTTCAAAATAGTATAAAGAATTACTTTTTTTAATACGGGAAGAGACTAAAGGCATGAAAAAGCAATTCACAAAAGAAGAAATACAATAATTAATAAACACCATCTTTTTAAAAAATGTGCTAATGATGAAAGACTATACGTTAAAAACTATGAAAAAAGAATTTCACCTACCATATTAACAAAAGTTAAAAAGCAGTAATATTCCTGCAATTTCGAAGATATGGGAAGGTACACACACACACACATGCACACACACACACATTCTTTGACCTAGTTATTCTATCTCTAAGAATTTATCCTAAAGGTGTTATGGATAAGATAACAAATATATATGTACAACAATGTTTATCACATTTTTATTTATAATGGGGGTTAAAAAGAAAAAAATGTCTCAAAATTCAATAATGTGGACTAAGTGAAATAAATTATGGTACACCTGTACTGTAAAACAACAGGCAGTCATTAAAAATATGATGAAATTTTTCATCTGTTCAGTTGGAATGGTTTACAAAATATTGTGGGACAAAATCAGATCACAAATCAATATGTAGAGTATAATTCACTTTAAAAAAATGATTTTACATGTTATGTGTTGAAAAAACTAAGAAAAATTAAGCACTAAACATTAAGAATAGTTATCTATGAGTGATAGAAGATAAATGATTTTTACTTTATTTCTGTGCTAGATTAACTAATAGTTGGAAAGTGTTAAGTTTCCTTTTGATAAACAGATAAGAATGCTAAATGATGATCACATCAGTATTTGTTACATTGTCATTTGATTCTTGAGTTTTAAATTTATTAAAACCCAAACCAATGAGTTTCATCCATAAAACCTTAAGTTTTAAAGTTAACATATTATATATTTAAGCTTAGTCTTATATGAATTACCATAAATTTTTAATTAACTACATCCAAACTTATGACAGTTTATACTTAGCCTTCCAGTGACTAGTACAGAAAGTGCTGGGAAAACATTATTGGAAAGAATATAACATAGCCACTCATCAGAAAAGGAAGGATTTATTTGTCCCCTGTGGTCCAAGGTAGGAAAAAAAAAAAAAAAAGGCTTAGTTCTTAGAAAAGAGAAAAATAGAACCATGATCAGGTATTCTTGAGCAAGTCATTTGTGAGAATACATATGTCATTTTGGCAGAAAAGAAAGAATCCTAATAATGATAGGTGGCAAGTATGGTGCTAGCCTTACAACATGTGCTATATAATATTCACAGAAATCCTAAGAGAAAGCGTCTTGTTTCTGCTTTGCCAGAGGAAATTGAGGTGCCACTCCCATAGACCTGAAAAAGATTTTGCGTAGAACAGGCATCTGCATTCAAAACAAGCACTAATGATTCTGATGTTGGTTTTCCCTGAGTCATACTCTGAGAAACACTGTACTAAATCATGATGAAAATATACACAATACATGTTCACATGCACTTGCTCTGGCATTCACATTTTCTAATATAGAAAAAGCTTTGATTGTATTTGAGTAGTAACACCATTTCTTTTGTTTAGCTTTTGTTTATTTTTGATCTAGCTATACTTGTGTGTAACTCATCTCTGGGAAGAAAATAAAATATTTGCCCTAAGTATTCATTTCACAAAGAATAGAATACTCTAGTTTAAAAAACATTTTTTTATTTTATTATATCATTATTAATTTTATAGCATTTTATCTTAAATATTATTACATGTATTTATTTTCTTTTTTATAATTAACAAAATCATAGGAAATAAGTAGGAATATTACATATTAAATATAAGGAAACTGACATACAATGAATTTTAATTAATATAACTTCTCTTTCTTGTAATAGCAATATTTATTAAAATGATTGTTAAATAGCACAAAATGCTAAAAAAAGTTTGTAAAGGCTTTTAATTTTTAAATTTATTTTACATGTTCGGTTACAAATTTAAATAAATACTAAGGTTCTTTATGTTTGATAAATGTGCATGTGTTTGACCTTAGGTGGAATACCATTGATAAACAAAAATGAGAAGCCTATATTCTTTTGGGACTGCCTCCCAAATAAGTTTTTAGGTAAGGCTAAATATCTGAGTGCAGTTTGTAATTTAACAGGTGAGAGTCTTTGATCCTCCACAGAGATAGGCTTCAGTTTTGTAAATGTAACTAAAACTCATTTAAGGTAACTTGCTAAAAAGGAAGTGATCACACACATTGCTCTGAAGTTTTTAAGTGTCTTATGTGTATGTGTAATGTTTGGATATAGAACTACTGTAAGTTCCCAGTGTTTAAATAAAATTTTCTGAAAAACCTTGCCCCAGTGTCTGATACTCTATGCCAAATATACCATTGACTTAAGATATTTGATATTTAAATAATCTTGGAGAAAATACATTACATTTTCATTAGTCATTAAGCCTTTAGCAAGAATAAGCTTAGGAGATTTGTAGAGAATTCCTTAGATTATGTAATGCCTTATTTTTTCCTGGCCTCTTCCTACACACCTGCTGTATGACTCCTTCCTTTAAAAGTTCCTCTCTGCCTACCATCTGCCATCCACAGGTCTTCTTTTACTCCCCCATAATTAATGCAGACTTCAGTATCTGGTTTTCATTCTTATCACATGCCATTGATTTAAATGTCAATGTGAATGGCCTCTCTAATACTCTGGTCTGGACTCATTTCTTTGATTCCCTCAAGTCCAGTGACCTTTATCTCCATTACGCGTCTGCTATTCACCACTGTAGCTGCACTCTGGGCGCCCATAGTTAGAACCACTCCATCTCCAAACTCATACTCAGATATCCACTCTCTGAACATATGCTTCCTCTATCCAAAATTCTGACCCTTTTTGTACTGCCATTCCTGAATATCACCTTCAACACTTCTAATTTCTTGATTATTCCAATCTATCATCTTCTATATTTACCAATGAATCCCATAACCACAAATGCCACTACATATTTTTGATCTTTACCTTCAATTACACCTCAACATTGTTTACCTGTCTTCAGCTCTCTCTGCAAATTTCCCACAGATACCATATGAAAACTTTAGTCCTAAAGCCCCTTACCACACTTTTCACAGAGACCCCCTTCCTCTTACAGCGGTTGTTTTCTTATTTCACCTATTCTTACCTTTGTTCCATTCCTCCACCTACACTCTAGATTCATTCCATTCCCTCATTCCTCCTCAGGGAACTCACAATATCTTTTCATTGTTTCTGAGATCCATCTGGCTGCCTAAATCGATAACTGGCATCACCATTTTTATTTCTCATCTCACACCCTCTACAATCCATGAGTTCTCCCTATTCTCTGAAGTATGTGCACGTCTCTTCATGGTTCCTCCCTATCTTAATTGTGACTCTCATCAACATTTCCTGTAAAAGGCTATGAACAGGTCCCTCTGCTTCTATTTTTGCCTTGCCTGCTGCCTGTACCTCTCCTCAATCCATTTTCCACATTAGTCACCTAAGTGATTATTTTTTAGATGCACATAAGATCTTATCATACCCTACCTACAGTCCTTCAGCATCTCTCCACATGCTTATAAGGGAGATTAAAGGCTCTTCATTCTTCTTTAGCCTAATATTGAACCACTACCCAAGCAGTGTCTCATATTTTGTGTTTCTGCAGTATTGAATTACTGATATTTTTTGGTATTGCTTCTGTTTTATTTCTATATGCCTTTGGACGTGTCCTTCTGCCTGCAAGGAATATCCCTGTCTAACTTGGTAAACTCCTTTCTATCCTTGAAAATCCTCCTTAGGCATTACCTCCCCTGCAAACTCTTCCATGATCCTTCCTCTCCTCCTTTCCACCCAGACAGAATTCTTTCCTTGTACTACTTCTATTCCATGTAAATACTTCTGCCACATATACTACCCTCTATTCTACTTACAGGTTTATAGGTACTCTTAGACTATTGTTCTCTTCTTACTAGTTGTGCCTCAGTCATGCAAGTCGTATCTCAGTTTGGTTTTTATATCCTCAGTGCCTGGCACATAATAGGCATAGACTTTCAAAATTTTTTCTTTTTTTTTTTTTCTGAACTAAGCTGAGTGGAAGCAAATTGCTATTATAGCTTTTCATGCATTGTTTCAATGATTATCTGTATTTGGGGGTGTGTGTATGTGTATCTTCCATAAAATGCTTTGTAGATGTTTGTGGAATAAGAGGAAGAATACTGACAGGAGGTTGGTAAGGAGATCATTTGGTAAACACTAGGTAATGCTACCTCTTCAGCTTTTCCCAACTCCCAGGCTTTCAGTAGAACTACACAGGCACACCATGAATGCCTTTATCTTAACAATTAGCTATTGAATTGGAATTGTCTCTGTGTAACTGCACCCTAACTAGACAGTACCTACCATGAGAACAAGAAACCAGTTTGTGTACGTGTTACTTGTGCTCATACAAGGTTATTTGTGATCATACAAGGTTTTATTAACTAAATGTAAGGTATTGTGAAGGTAAATAAGCTAAGAAAATACAATTGTAAATAAAACCTCTACTTACAAGTAGTAAGACACATTTAACTCTTAATTATTATCCTTCTAATTGGGAACTGGGATTCCTATTTCCACTTTTGTATTTTCCTTGATACAGTCTCCAAACCTTTTTTTTTTTTTGAACCAAAGTAAATATTTATTTAGAATGAGAAAAACAATGCAATGACAACAAATTAAAAATTTTAAAAAGCTGACAAATACCACAAACATCAAAAAATCCATAAAAATATTTTAAATTAACTGCCTGTATTTTTAGTTTTTTGATTGCCTCTTCATTTGAAAACAATTTTGTAGTGCATTTTCTTTGTGAGAATAAATAATTTGGTATTTTCTCCAGGATAGGCAATCAAAATTTATTTTTATTATTGAAAGTTTAGAAAAGTTAATTTCAGTAACAACTTGTAGTGTCAATTTTTAGTGTTGTTAAATTTGGGGAAACTTGTCATGAGTTTCTTATGTGAGCTCAATGATTTCAGGGCATTTCAAGTTTTCCTGGGCAGTGTAATTAGTATTTAAATTGCTCACTAACCTGTTGTTAAGCTCTTTTTGTAGATGTATATTATAAGTTCTGGATTATCCTTGTAGATGCCAATATTTCTTACCAAATCAACAAGAGATTTTTTAAAATTTCAATGTGTTTATATAATTTATTCTTCTTCATCAATTATCCAAAAAATTAGGAGTCTGCTTATTAACTATATTTAAAATGTATTTATACCTTGAAGTAGATTACTGATTTTGGTTTTATTTGAAAAAAATTTTTTTCTTCCATCTCACTTTTTTATCATAATTTCTATTGATTTCATTTAGTAATATGTAAAACTAATTTTATTGTATGATGTATATATAATTGTATATGTTACATTGTTAAACATATTCCTCAAGAAGAAAACTTCTGTTTTGACTAGATTAATGAGAACTGAATCCTACACCTACAATTTTTTACATCTGGGGGTTGAAAGGATTTACTGACTTCATTATCCACAGACTTCTGGTGCTTCATGCCACAGGACATGTTCTTATCATGACACCTCCTCTGACCTGCACTTTAGTCTCTGAAGCCAGGTGAGCTGTCTCAGTGGAAGGTAAGAATGTTGCTGGAAGCCTTTTCTACACCTAAATAGCTAGCAATAACTTGACTATGCATGGAAGTGATTGTGAAACTCCACACCTTTTAAAATGGTAAATCCTACCATATTACTGTCCCACTTAAACACTTCAATGCTTCCCATTGCTCTTAAAATAAAATTCAGTCTCCTTACTGGAGCCTACAAAAAACTGTAGGATTTCAGCTTTTCCTGTCTCTCCAAACTCATCTTCAGCATTCTCTTCTTGCTTTCTATTCAACCATACTGGTCTTAATCAGTTTTTGAAATATGCTAAACTTTGTTTTTTCTCACCCCAGGACATTAATACGTACAGTTCCCTTTCCCTAAATACCTTTTTCTTATTCTACATCAGCATTCAGCCCTAGCTTAGATGATCCCTTTTCAAAGAGGCATTTCATGTTCAGTTATCCCATTCCAGTCAAGCTTTCTTTGCCTTTACACAGCCTCCTTTGCAGTACTTGCCTTTTGAGTCCTCTTTCTAAATACTTTTTTCTGGAATGGGTTTTCTTAATCAGCATCCCTTTCCTAATGTTCCAATTTATCTATAACGTGTATGTATGTTATATATGTATGGGTACATATTTTTTTGTGTGTACATAAAAAAGCTGTTTGAAAACCTCAACTTAAATATTCTTTTATAATCTCATATTTACAAGTCCCAGTTTGAACTCATCATTTCCCTCCTTAAACCTGTTCTGCCTCTTGTGTTCCCTGTCTTATGTCATCACCACCTATTCACTTGTTCACCCAATTCTGAAACCCCGAGTCACCCTAGACTCTCTTCTTATTCACTCCTTTCACCCAGTCTGTCACAAAACTATTGATTTCACTTCAGCAGCATCTCTCAGATCTATCCCTTCTTCTTTGGTACTTATCTCAGACATCATTATTTTTTATTGGAGTTATTGCAGACACCCCCAGGGAAGCCTTCTGTGGCCTGTTTAATATTGCTATATCTTACACCCCACACACACAATCCGCCCTCCATAGTGCTGTGAGAACGACCCTTCCAATATTCAAAAAGATAAGTTATGAAAGATTCAAACTTTTGATTCATGTCCACTTCTGTTTCCTTTCCACACTGCTGTTTCCCCTACTCCAACTACTGTACGCCAGACAAGTTTTCTTTTCCCTTTGCACCGTCTCTTCTTCCTTGCCTTCTTCCTCCAGCCAGCTGGAAGAAACCAAGCCTAAGCTGTTCCGAAAACGGCTCTAACATTCCAAGCCTAAGGGTCAGTTTAGGCATTCCTTACACGATGCTCCCAACTTAAATCTATTCCCCTATCGCAATACTTAGCACAGCCCACAGAATTTGTTCACCAGCCCAGGGGCCCACCGGATTGTGAGCCCTGTAATTACACCCGTGTTCACCCGTGTTCCGCCTCCACGTCCCCCTAGTATAGTGGTAGTACCAAGTGGGGACTCTCAAAAATAACAGTGAAAAATTGAGTAAAAGAATAAAAGTGAAAATTAAAAATAAAGGATTCGGATTCAGATGGAGTCGCCTCAACCAATTTTGTTCCTTTCAGGACGGCAGTCTGTGTGCGATATGTATTCCTGTCAGAAGTTAACCATTTCCCTTACTCCATGACAGGCCGAATCCTAGCACCACTTAGACTCAGGCCAGGGACAGCTGCCAGCGCCTGCGGGATCCGCCGGCAGCTCCGACGCGGGAGGGGCTCAGTCGTCAGCTCACCGGCGGCCTCGCTCACAGAGGCGGCATAGCTCACAGACGCTTCCTGGAGTCCGCCGCCCGGCACCGCGCAGACGTCTCGTCTCGCGCCTCCCCGTGTCGGGCAAGCAGGACCGCCGGCTGGGGTCCCAAAGGCACCTCGGCGAAGCCTCCGCACCACGCGCGGCTCCCGAGACGCTGCGCCCGCCCCTCGCGCCCTGCACATCCAGAGAAACGCACGCCACTGGTTTAACGGTTCTGCTCCCGCCGGGCGGTGCCGCGCTCTGGGCCCCAGGCGCCCGAGGCCCCGCCCCGCGCCCGCCCAACGCCCGTGGGAGCCGCCGTCTGCCCCGCCCTCGTCGCCGCCACCCTGGCCCTGGAGCGGACTCGCGGCTGCAGCTGTTCACGGACGGGCAGCCGGGCGCTCGGCCGCCGCGTTTAGGGCTGAGCGCCGCGACGCGGCTGCTTGTCCCGAAGTCCTCCCGGATCTTAAGGCGGTAGGTGGCCGGGGATGACGAGCCATACGGGGACAGAAGTCAGGCCCGGGGTGTGAGGAGGCCGGTGGACGCCGTCTCCGAGGGAGGAAACGGGGGAAGTTGAGGTGAGGGAGAGAACCTCTGGGGTCAGTCGGCGCAAATCAGGCAGGGCCTCCACAGGGTCCCCAAGGTGGTTCTTAGAGTGTGAAGGGAGCGAGCAGGTCGGAAGGAAAGGGGTGGGGGCCGGTGTGGAAAACCGGGCGAGGGGCCAGTGGCCAAGGGAATTACACTGCTGAAGGGATATTGATAAAACAAAAACCAAACAAACACATAAAAAGCCCCAAAAAGGAAGTGCACATCGCCCGCTGTCCCAGGACCTGGTCCTAGGTAGTGGGATGGTTTGAAGACTGTTTCCCATGTCCTAGAATCATCCTTACTAATTTTGGGCAACAGTTTGTTTTTGTTTTTGAGATTACTGTAGTTGTTTTTATTAATAATAAATTAAATTCAATAAGAACAGAAAACCCAGTAAGAATAAAGAAGCAAAAGACATATGTGGTCACTTCACAGAAGGAAATCAAATGGTTAATGAACGTATTTGAAGATGTTCTATGCAACTTGTATGTAAGGGTATGCTGTTTTACAAAAGTTGACATATAACATTATAATAGTTTCAGGTGTACAACATATTTGTATCAAAATTTTATAATTGCTGATATTTTAGCAAAACTAAAAAAAAAAAAAAAACCTGAAAAAGGACAGTTACATCAGTTATGACAACCACCAACACCCATTACCTGGACAGTTTTATCCCACCTCAATGTTAAATTGTGCTTGTATTGAAAGATGCTTCACAAAGAAAAAAAATTTTTTTGGTCAGAAAGCATGAAATGGAAAATATAAGGGGACACTCTAGGCTTATAACTTTTTGATATTTTAGTTTTAATTTTTCCTGCATATGGCAACACGATTTGTGGAGTATAAAGTGTCTTTCGTCATGTAAGTCATAATTAGTTTATCCTGTACTCCTCTATATTTCCTTTATGTTATTTTTCATCTATCAGGTTTTCAGTTTGTGCTGTTTACTTACAAGCAGCATTTGGCTTTAAGGAATCCTAACTTTGTAAAAGAGATATTTTGAAGTTGAAAATTAAGATTAAATCCTATCTGGTATAATCCTATATGGGAAATATACATGAGGTAAATGAAAGCATGGTCTTTTCACTTCTTCTCTCAGCTTGTTTCTTTAATTTTATATGCTTTTATTTCTTAATTGCAGCAGAACCATCAGCAGTTTCTAAAGAAATCTAGAATTTAAGTTGTAAATTTTAAGTATAATATTCAGCTTTTAAGTATAATACATATTATGTTTCATATATCTAATCCATTCTGTGGATTAGAATGGCAGTGTACCATGTCTGCAGAGTGAGGAAAGCATAGTAATCCCACAATTTATTTAGTAGTTGAAGAAAAATGGAAAATTGAGGAAATGAAAATTATTAGCACACACCACTTTATTCAGCAAGGTTTTATACATAAATGTTCCTTCTCATAATTAATTTTTTTTTCCATACAAATAGTGTCCACATGGAATAGTGGAGAGTCAGGTGTCTTTTACTTACCAAACACACAAGTTTAGAGACAAGGGCGTGAACTTTATAGTCGGAACCTCATTTCTACCAATTACTAACCGTGTGAACTTGAGCACATCTCTTATTTTTCTTAGCCTCAGGTTTCTCATCTGAAAAGTAGCTAACAATGATTTTCTACAACAGTTAATGTATGGCTCAAAATTAAATGAGATAATATATGTAAAGCATTTAACATGTAGTAGGATCTCAAAAAATGGAGTTTTAATTAAAAAAGAATAGGATATGTTGGGTAATGAAATTTTGCCCCAATTGATCAGTATATATACTTATCTCATGGTACTATATTTTAGAAAATTTTAGGTTAATTTGTAATTTCAGAATTGGTAGGCCCTTATATTTAGTTTGGTATTTTTTTTTTTTTTTTTTTTTTTTGTGGTACGCGGGCCTCTCACTGCTGTGGCCTCTCCCGTTGTGGAGCACAGGCTCCGGACGCGCAGGCTCAGCGGCCACGGCTCACGGGCCCAGCCGCTCCGCGGCACGTGGGATCTTCCCGGGGCGGGGCACGAACCCGTGTCCCCTGCATCGGCAAGCAGACTCCCAACCACTGCGCCACCAGGGGAGCCCCTAGTTTGGTATATTTTTTTTAAACAAACAAATAACCTAAGATATAGTTAGTATTCTAGATGAAGAATAGCACCTACACAGGTTTCCTGACTTGCAAACCAGTGTTCTGTTCATACCACTTGGCATTTTAAGATGATTTGTGTAAACTTGAAAAACAACTTTAGTTAGTAACCATTTCTCAGCATGTGTTAATATAATGAATTTTTGAGACGTTGGATCAAAATGTCCTTTAAAAATATTTATACCACAAAACTATATATTTACATTTCAAAGACAACTTTATGACAGGCCCACTACTTGCTACCCAATGTTGTAGGTAGGGTTATGTTTTTTTTGCAACTGTTCTTTGTAACACTTGATATCATAAATGCCTAACCTAGGTAGCTTCAAAGGAAAGGAGTTCTACATTCAATGAGTGAGCAGACATTAGAGTTTAAGATTGAAGTTATTTTATATGCTGACTGTGTAGTTCAGCTGTCTTTATTTGTAACCCAGAGAATTAGGCTTTGGTTTGTGGAGCCCTGTCCTTCATAGATTCTGATCCTAGATCAGTTTTACAATAATAATTGCTTATTATTGTATAAGGTAAATACTTTTCCATTAATAACACTGTTTAAGACATGATGCTGTTATGTAGTATGCATCGCAAACTTATTCCCTATAATGTCACTGTCTCTATGCAGACATAGTTTACTTTAATAATTTCCTTAACTGATGTGGATTTATGTATCTGGGGACTTTGCTGTAGTTTTCATACTACAAATTGAAAGGGTAGGTGGTACTGAAAAATCTTTTCGTTTGTTTGCTTGTTTATTTACATGTGTTGTAAAATCATATAAGAGTTCTGTAACTCCCCAACACTTGACAACTGTGGATTTGCATTGAATACTGGGGATTTGCATTGCTCAGCAACTGGAAAAACTTTACAACCTACCAACTCGATTTCAGCTGAGCAATGAAAAATAAAAAAGTGTGTGCCAAAGTACTCTATTGTATTCTTTTCATATGGGAAACAGGATGGAAAATTACTACTACTAGTATTAGAGTCCTAATTAAAATGGCTAGGATAAACATTAAATAATGCAATATTAGACTGTTCTTTGGTCCATATTAAAATATTCCCTTCCACATAGAAAATATTCAATAACTATTTGAAGTGGGTTTTTTTTGCTACATATGCTTATAACTATTTTTTTTCCTATTATATCAAAGTAGTTCATTAGTTTTGTTTAGAAGGTTGTTAATCACTGTGCTGAAATACCAGTTAACATACACATTACAAATCTAGATGGGTGTTAACTTAGAGTACTGGCTTGCATCTCTCCGAATTTCAAGAAAAAGTAACTATTTGGTGCTTAGTTATCATTGCTAACTTTGAGAGATAGTTTATAAATTTATGATTTTAACACTTGAATTATGTCCAAAGGCATTTTTTTTAAGATGAAAACATTTCTTTGGAGCATAAAGAAAGTGATTAACCCTATTTTATATTTAGGGAAACAGTCACTTAGACCAACCTCTGCTTAAAATCATGGGTTACAATCAGTTTCTGGATGAGCAAGTGCAAAATCAGGTGGAGTTTTACTTTTGACTTTGTCTTGATAGGTATCAAAATTTGGAAAGCTTTTGGTCCATTCAGGCATCAGAAGATTTTCATTAAATAGGAGGTATTTAAATTTATAGATTTATTTAGTAAAACTAATTATGTTGCAGCTACTAAAATACAAAGATAAATAAAGCCTAGTTTTTTTGGCTTAAACTAACTCACAGTCTAACCAATTAGGCATATAATAGATTTTTTGTATGATACATTTTAGAAAAATTAATAGGCAAAATATTGGGTTGGTCAAAAATTCATTCAGCTTTTTCATAAGAAGTCATGGAAAAACCCGAATGAACTTTTTGGCCAACCCAATACAATATGGACCACTGGAGGAAGAAAGAAAAATCATTATTGTTGCTACCACTATTGTTATTTTACTATCAACTATTTGTTAGGAACTAGAGAACTTCATGTGAACCAGTTTATTTAATGTTAGCGTTGAGACATGAGGATACTTTCCAAGGAAGTAGAGGGAACTTGACCTTGGCTTTGAAGGATGAATAGCAATTTGGGAGAAGAGCAGCAGGGAGAGTGGTGGAACTCCAAACAGAGCACCTGAATATATATGATGAAACAAAATAACATTTATGAATTCAACAACTTAGTGAACATGTACTGTGTATTAGACACTGTGCTAGCCATTAGAGATATACCTGAGTGATAGAGCTATAATTTTATAGTCAGATAATAAGTATTTGAAACTAATGCAACACACTGGAAGAGGATACAGGGGTGATTTATGAGCACATAAGAAGGGTACTTAATGAAACTTGGACAGTTCTGCCTGTGTGAGAGGTGGAAAGAGAGTATGGGGCTAGCTTGATCATAGCATCTTGGCCAAAAGCATGGGGATGAGCATACCCATCACTTTTTAGACTCATGACCTTGGGCAAGTTACCTGATTTCCCTAAGCCTTCTCTGTAAAATGAGGATAAAAAAATGATAAAATTACATTTATTTAACTTTTACTATGTACCAGGCATTGTGCTAATGCTTTATACAGATTTTCTTTTTTAGTCTTCACATCAAACTTAGGAGATAGGGGTTATTGTTTTCCATAATTACATAACTAAGTGGTGGAGCTATGATATGAACCTAGGTAGGCTGACCCAAGACCTGAGCTCTAGCTGTTAATAGTGCCTAATTTATAAAGTTGTTCTGAATATTAAATAATGTGACATAGATAAGTGGTTTACTGTGCATGACACATGGATGTTGGGTCCTGTTTCTATTAATAATTCAGGAGGTGATGGGGTACTGGAGTTTTTTAAGCAGGTATTTGTGTAAGGAGATCATAGTTTGGAGACTCTATTCACCCATTTGTTCAGCAGATGCTTGTTTTACACCTACTTTGGATCCCGTCCAAGTACTGAGTTAGTTGTAGGGGACACAGGAGGAATGAAAATATTGTTCCTCACTTTAAGAAGACTCTGTTCCTCACTTTTGCCTAGTATGGAAGACAAATCAGCCATTATAGTGTGGTATATAGTATAGTATAGTACAGTGTTCTCTAAGTGGCATGATAAGGGCATATTCACTGTGTCCCAGGTACATAGGTACATAGGGAGAGGGAGTATTTTAATCAGTCTAGGTGTTCAGGGAGATGAATTAAGAACTACTGTGGGACTAAAAGAGTAGTGGTGGGAGTAAAGAAAATATATTTGAGAGATATTTTGGAAGTAGAATAGATAGGAATTAGAGACTGATTATGGTGTGGGGGCTCTAATATAGACAAATTTAAGGTGTCTTTAACTGAGGGTGATATGAGGGAGTTGGTGATGACTTAAGGAATACAGGAGGAGGGACATCTTTGGAGTCAAAGTAATGAATTTGATTTTTTTTATAGTAATAACATTTATTTAGCACTTGCCTTGTGCCAAGTATTTTTTTTTCTTTTTAACATCTTTATTGGAGTATAATTGTTTTACATTGTTGTGTTAGTTTCTGCTGTGTAACAAAGTGAATCAGCTATACATATACATATATCCCCATATCCTCTCCCTCTTGCATCTCCCACCCACCCTCCCTATCCCACCCCTCTAGGGGGACACAAAGCACTA
>NW_020174826.1:1244146-1245615 GCF_003031525.2 Neophocaena asiaeorientalis asiaeorientalis
TACAATGGTGTGTTAGTTTCTGCTTTATAACAAAGTGAATCAGCTATACATATACATATATCTCCATCTCTCTTCCCTCTTGCATCTCCCTCCCTCCCACTCTCCCTATCCTACCCCTCTAGGTGGACACAAAGCACTAAGCTGATCTCCCTGTGCTATGCAGCTGCTTCCCACTAGCTATCATTTGGTAGTGTATATATGTACACTACATTTGGTAGTGTATATATGTCAATGCCACTCTCTCACTTTGTCCCAGCTTACCCTTCCCCCTCCCCGTGTCTTCAAGTCCATTCTCTACATCTGCATCTTTATTCCTGTCCTGCCCCTAGGTTCTTCAGAACCTTTTTTTTAGATTCCATATATATGTGTTAGCATATGGTATTTTTCTCTTTCTGACTTACTTCACTCTGTATGACAGACTCTAGGTCTGTCCACCTCACCACAAATAACTCAATTTCATTTCTTTTATGGCTGAGTAATATTCCATTGTATATATATACCACATCTTCTTTATCTATTCATCTGTCGATGGATGCTTAGGTTGCTTCCACGTCCTGGCTATTGTAAATAGTACTGCAATTTTGGATATGTTAAATTTGAGGTACCTATAGTAAAATATAAATGGAAATATCTTTTGGCAATTAGAAAGATAAAACTGGAATTTAAAAGAGAGGTAGATGCTGGATGTGTAAATTAGGGCATATTTATCATGCAGATAGGTAGTTGCAATCATAAGAATAGATGAGAGTAGCTAAGAGGACCAAAGCCAAATTTGGACGAATCCCTAAGTTTATTTGGAGAAAAGTAGGAATCAGCTAAGGAAGTTAGAAGAGGCAATCAAAGAAATAGGAAACAAAACTTAAAGAAAAGAGTCAGGGGAGTTAAGGGAAGAAAATGTTTTAAAGAGGGAATATTCAGTTGTGACAGGTGCTGCAAAGGGGTCTATGGTTTGTTGCATGTTATTTTAAATGCTTTGTTTTGTGTTTTCCACCTTAACTTATAAAATAGTTCTCTTCAAATGAATGTCGTGGTTATTTGTATATATGTTAAAGCAACTTGATTATCTTGTCTAGAAGATAAAATGTATTTTTCCCGCCTAAAGTATGGAACCTCAAGGTCTTTGAAACAATGGAAACCAAAAAGTTGATTGGTAAACCACTTCAACCAGCAAGACCTGTCCGTCATCTGACTTCTCCTGGTGAGTAATCTAGGGTACACATTTTAAAAAATTAATTGGTTAATGGCTAATTAGTATTTGAAAGGCCAAATAATATATAAATAATGTGTGTATACAATATATAAGTAAATAAATATATAGATGGTGGATGTTTAAAAAATAATGAAAACCAATGGTCTCCACTGTTTAAAGAATTTAGAAGTATTACCAAAGAGAAGGATTCTTTTTTTATTGAAATATAGTTGATTCACAATATTGTGTTAGTTTCAGGTATACAGTAATGATTCAGTTA
>NW_020174826.1:1246161-1307574 GCF_003031525.2 Neophocaena asiaeorientalis asiaeorientalis
TTCAGATTATTTCCAGTATAGGTTATTATAAGATTGAATATAGTTAATTGTGCTATACAGCAAATCTTTGTTGCTTATCTATTTTGTGTATAGTAGTTTGTATTTGTTAATCCCGTACTCCTAATTTATCCCTCTGCTCCTCCCTTTCCCATTTGGTAATCATAAGTTTACTTTCTATGTCTGTGAGTCTGTTTTATAATAGATTCATTTGTATTATTTTTTAGATTCCACATGTAAATGGTATCATATAATATTTGTCTTTGTCTGATTTACTTCACTAAGTATAATATTTTCTAGGTCCATTCATGTTGCTGCAAATGGCACTATTTCATGCTTTTTTATGGCTAATATTCCATTGTGTATATATCACATCTTCTGTTGATGGGAACTTGGGTTGTTTCCATATCTTGGCTATTGTAAATAGTGCTGCTATGAACATTGGGGTGCATGTATCTTTTTGAATTAGAAATTTTGTCTTTTCTGGATATATACCCGGGAGTGGGATTGCTAGATCACTCTATTTTTAGTTTTTAAGGAACCTCCATACTGTTTTCCATAATGGCTGCACCCATTTACATTCCCACCAACAGTGTAGGAGGGTTCCCTTTTCTCCACACCCTCTCCAGCAATTATTATTTGTAGGCTTTTTATTTATTTATTTTTTTGTGTGTGGTATGCGGGCCTCTCACTGCTGTGGCCTCTCACATTGTGGAGCACAGGCTCTGGACGCGTAGACTCAGCGGCCATGGCTCATGGGCCCAGCCGCTCCGCAGCATATGGGATCCTCCCGGACCAGGGCACGCACCCATGTCCCCTGCATCGGCGGGAGGACTCTCAACCACTGCGCCACCAAGGAAGCCCTATTTGTAGACTTTTTGATGATGGCCATTCTGACCTGTGTGAGATGATACATCATTGTGGTTTTGACTTACATTAAGAAATTTCTTAATGGTCTACCAGACCAGCAAAGGTGGGAAGAACTCATGTATTTTTTTTGCCTGAGAGCAACTTGTGTATCTTTTTTTTTTTTTTCATGTCTCATTTTCATGGTTAACAACTGGCTTCTGCTCAGAATGATACTCTCAATACAAATTGTGTCCTGTGATTATGATCACTGCAGAGCAGTCATCTGGAGAGAGCATTAGACTTTAAAAAATATACCTAATTGAAAAAAATTAGTACCAAGCAACACTTACAGATTAAGGCTGTGCTTGAGCTGGAACATAAAATCTAATTTTTCAGGAAATCTAAATTTTCTAAAATATTTTCCTTGCCCATAAAACTAAACTTTTGGACAAATTCTTGAAATACTTGGTATTTAATTTCTAAATTTTTTGTTATTATTTTCATTACTAGTATATATATTTATATTTTATGTATATTTGTCTATACATATATACATAAAATATAAAAGTTATTTAAATTCTGTTTAGTCCATGTGTTCAACTGAATAACTGGCTACTTAGAAAAGGGAAAATATAGCCCTTTTACTGGGTACAAAGATGAATCAGAAAATATAGAAATGACACAGCTCCTCAGTCCTCCATTTTTTCTCCTATCTTTGGTTCCTACAAAGAAGATTGTCTCTACTTTGGTAATGTTTCCTTTGAAGATGGCTGTGACTTAGGACAGACAAAATGAAATTAAGGGATCTTCTGGACCATAGTTTAGCAATGCTGAAGCTGTATCCTTCTGGTGCACTGAAGAAGCAGTTGTGTAGGGCGAAGTCTCAGATTTTTTCCTAAAGCGAAGGAAATAAAACCATTGGCAGCCGCTTCTTTCTGTGACTAG
Source organism: Neophocaena asiaeorientalis asiaeorientalis (assembly GCF_003031525.2). Taxonomy (NCBI): domain Eukaryota; kingdom Metazoa; phylum Chordata; class Mammalia; order Artiodactyla; family Phocoenidae; genus Neophocaena; species Neophocaena asiaeorientalis. The sequence goes on from NW_020174826.1 coordinate 1,247,953, forward strand.
CCTTTTTACAGTACTCATCCCTCCCTCATTTGTACAGGTTCAGTTTTCCACTGATCCTTTCCCTTGAAGGCTATTTCAGGGGTAGGTAGGAGTGGGCTGGTAGCCCTGATCTCTCATTTAATTATATCCTCTTAAGATCTGGACAGGAGTAGGGGTTTATTAAGCAGAATAGTTAAGTAAATCAGAAATTAATTTTAGCCTTTCTCAGCATACTTCTATACTCTCTGGACAACTCACATCCTCAAAGAAATCTACTTTTTCTTCAAGACCCAGATTGAATTATTTCTTTTCGTGAAGCCTTAGTTGATACCCCCAAAGCCCACTCTACTCTCCCCTGGTATCTTCTCTGTACCTGTCACATAACTTATTTTTATTATAGTCATTATTTATGAGCTTGTTTTTTTAAAAATAAGCTATGAACTCTTTTATCTCTGAGCTTTTTTCATGCTTATAAACCCATCTCCTAACATGGTGGCTGACATTTCATTGTGTTGAGTAAATGAACTATCAGAAAACATTTCAAAACAGTGCCTAGAATATCCTAGGTACTTAAGGTTTTTAGGTGGTGGTATACCATTTATTGAAGTAATAGATATTTAAAACGTTTTTTTTTTCTCTCCTAACAGGAACAGTATTCCCTTTCAACTTCCAAAACGAATATCCATGCAACACCCAGTACTTACAAACTGGAGTTAGCAGAGTAAGTCTTAGAAGTTATAATAAAATAAAGCATTACGACTGGAAAGTAACATTTGTTAGATGGCTGTTGTGTGCCAGGTACTATACTAAGTGCTTTATATACTTTTTAAAAGTTATGATCTATTTCAGGCATATATTAAAGAGAATAAACACTTATTAATACCCATTGCTCACCGTTTTCAAATCTAAATATTTTGTTTTATTTGCTTTAGAAAATGTTAAAGCAAAAAACCTTACAGGTAAAATTTTAAAAACCTATATATCCCTGCACCATCCCATTTCCTTCCTATACTTCCCCAAGATAACTGTCCTCAATTTATTATTGTTTTCGTGAATGTATTAGTACTTTTGCTATAACAAATAGAATTGTTTTAACTGTTCTACAATTTTATATAAATAATATTTTACCTACACATATTCTGCTATGTTTTTTCACATTTAGGTTTATATTTAAAATTTTCTAATTTAGTGACTAAATAAAATAGTCGCAAATTTAAAAATTTAAAATATACAAAATGACATTTAGTGAAGTTTCCCTCCAGTCTCTATCCCCCAGTCACCTATTTCCTCTGATCAGAAGTAACCATTGTACCCCTTTCTTATCTAGAAACTTCCACAAATACATTATGCATAGACTAGCATAAATATATTTATAAATGGAATACTAGGCAACTGTTAAAATGAGTAAAGCAGTTCAATATGTGCTGATACAGAATAATCTCTTTATATATATATATTAAGCTGTCACATTTCTTGTTCCATTTTCTGTCATGGGCATGACACTTGTTTCTGTTTTATAATAGAAATAGAAATATTTTATAATAAATGCTACAATAAACACCCATCTATATGTTATGTTTAATACATGTTTGAGAGGTTCTCAGTAGTATAAACCTGTAGTAGAATTGCTATATACTGTCAAATTTCTCTCCAAAGTGATTTGTACAAGCAATGCATGAAGTACTCTGATTTTTCTGCATCCTTACCTTGTTATTGTCAGACTTTCACTCTTTTTTTTTTTTTTTGCGGTACGCGGGCCTCTCACTGTTGTGGCCTCTCCCGTTGCGGGGCACAGGCTCTGGACGTGCAGGCTCACCGGCCGTGGCTCACGGGCCCAGCCGCTCCGCGGCATGTGGGATCTTCCCGGACCGGGGCACGAACCCATGTCCCCTGCATCGGCAGGCAGACTCTCAACCACTGCGCCACCAGGGAAGCCCGTGACTTTCACTCTTTTTTCATGTTTAATGGGTGAGAAATGTATCTTATCGGTTTTAATTTTTAATTCTTTATTACTTTGAATGCAGCATCTTATGTTTAATTTGGCCATTTGGTTTTTCTCTTTTGTGAATTATCAGTTCATATCATTTGCCCATTTCTCTTGGTCTATGAGAGAATTGTTTATTTTTTGTGTGTGTTTTTTTTTTCAAACTATAAAATTTTAACGTAGCCATATTTTAAATTTTTTTATGATTTCATGCTTTGTATCATTGTTTATGAAGTTTTCTCATCCCTAAGATCAAAGGATATTTTTCCTATATATTCTTCAAAAAGATTTAAAGTTTTGCTTTAATATTTAAGTGTATAGTCTACCTGAAGTTAATTTTTGTATGATATAGATAGAAATCTATTTTTTTCATATAGAAGACCAGTTGTAAAGCACAATTCATTGAATGATTTATTCTTTCCATTCACATTTATGCCATCTTTATAAGTTTTCAGATAAATAGGGCCTGTTTCTGGACTCTTAATTCTTTTCCATTGATCTATTTGTGTATCTCTGTGTCAGTACCATGATATCTTAATTACACTTGCTTTATATTAATTTTTTAAGCCATTGTAATGTTTTGTTTTATCTGTTCCAGTAGTTAGCATTTCCCTAATTAATACAATAATAATATTCATACCACTCTTTGGAACCCTTGACCTTCTTTTAGAAACTTTATAAGTAAAAAGGAGTATGTTAATATTGTAAATTTTATAGAGAAAAATCAATTAATTAGATACACTTCTAAGTTTAAAATTTTGTCTGCTGCTTCAGTTATAATGCAAAAGCGAACAGAATCTATGTCAGAGATATATCACATAATTTATAATGAAGGACACTTTTTACTAACTCTCTGTATTTTTTTAAACCAACTTTAAGGTATAATTTACATACAGAAAAATGAACCCATTTGTTCAAAGAGTTTTGATAAATATATACCTCATGTAACTAACCCCACAATGAAGCTATAGAGCTGTAGTTTCATCTTCCCCCAAAATACTCTTTTATTCCTTTATAGTCATTCACCATCCCCACTTCCACTAATCCTAGTGCTCCCTCCTCCAGGCATCCACTGATCTGCTTTCTTTAACTATACATTAGTTTTGGCTGCTCTAAAATTTCATATAAATGAAATCACACAGTCTATATTCTTTGGTGTTAGATTTTTTTTTTTGCGGTGCGCGGGCCTCTCACTGTTGTGGCCTCTGCTGTTGCGGAGCACAGGGTCTGGACGCGCAGGCTCAGCGGCCGTGACTCACAGGCTCAGCCGCTCTGCGGCATGTGGGATCTTCCCGGACCGGGGCACAAACCCATGTCCCCTGCATCGGCAGGCAGACTCTCAACCACTACACCACCAGGGAAGCCCTGGTGTTAGATTTTTTTTTGCTCAGCATAATGTTTTTGAGATTCTTCCATGTCCTTGTAGATAGCAGTAGTTGGTTTGTTTTTAATTTGGAATAGTATTCTGCTGTGTGAATATAGGACAATTTATTTATTCCTCAGTTGATGGACATTGGATTGTATCTAGTTTTGGGATATTATGAATAATTTTGCTGTGCATAATTGTGTTCACGTCTTTGTGCGGACATGCACACAATACCCAGGAGTGGAATTGACGGATCATATGTTAAGTTGGTTTAGAAACTGCCAAAATGTTTTCCAAAGTGGTTGTACTTTCTTACATTCCCACTAGTAGTGTGTGAGGTACCAGTTGCTTCACATCCTTGTCAACACTTGGTATAGTCAGTCTTCATTTTTAGCCATTTTAGTGTGTGAGTAGTTGTATCTCATCGTATTTTATATTTGCATTTTCCTAATAATTAATGAGATTGAGCATTTTATCATGAGTTTATTTACCATCTGTAGTTTTCTTTTTTCTTTTTGGTGTCTGTTCAGATCCTTTGCATGTTTCTAATATTTGAGTTGTCTTTTTATTCTTTTATTTTAAAAAAATTATTTTAAAAGATAATATACAAAAGCAAATCACTATATCCTATATGTGTGAATTTATTTCTAAACTCTATTATGTTCTACTGATTTATATGTCTGTTTTTTTCCAGCTTTATTGAGATATAATTGACATATAATGTGTAAGTTTAAGGTATAGAATGTGATGATTTGATACGTGTGTATGTTGTAAAATGTTTACCACAATGGGTTCAGTTAACATATCCTTCATTTCACATAATCACTATTTTGTTGTTGTTGTTTTGTTATAGTGAGAACATTAAGATATACCCTCTTAGCAGCTTTCAATATACAATATAGTATTGTCAACTATAGTTATCATGCTATATACTAGATTCCCTATATGTCTATCTCTTGGTCACCATCACACTTTACAGACTGCTGTAGCTTTCTGATAAGTCTTGAAATCAAGTAATGAAAGTTCATTAACTTTATTCTTTTTCAAATTTGTTATTCTGGGTCCTCTGCATTTCCATATAAGTTTTAAATGAGGCTGTCAGTTTCTACAAAAAAGCCTATTGGAATTTTGATTGAGTTTAAAAATTAATTTGAAAAGAATTGACATCTTAATTTTGAGTTTTTGATCCATAAACATGACATTTCTCTCTGTGCTTTGTTTTTTTCAGCATAGGGGTCTTGAGCATCTTTTGTCAAATTTATAAGCATTTTGTATTTTTTTGATACTATTGTTAAGTGGTGTTTTTTGTAAATTTCAAATTCCACATCTTGGATACTAGGATATAGAAATACTATTGATTTTTGTATATTGACCTTGCTAAACTCACTTCTTAGATCTCATAGCCTTTTTGTAGTGTATTCCCTCCCATTCTTGCTCTATTGTCATAATTTTACTTTAGTTTGTGCTATAAATACACAGCACATTGCTACTATTTTTGCTTTTGTATATTATATTTTAAAATAATTTTTTAAAATAAAAGAATGAATTTTATTTTACCTTCATTTATTCCATTTCCAGCACTCTTAATTTCTTTGTGTAAATCCAGGTTTATTACTGGTATTATCTTTCTTCTGCCTGAACAACTTCTTTTAATCTGTTTTTTTAAATTATTACCTCATAAATAAGCACTTGAAAACTTTGGCTTAACAACAACTTATTATCTTTCATGTGTCTGTGGGCTGACTGGTCTTACGTGACCATTTCTCAAAGATGTGGTTGCAATCAGATAACATCTAGGTCTGGAGTGCTTTAAAGTCTTGACTGGACTGGATGGCCAGATGGCTCACTCACATGGCAGGTAGTTAATGCTGGCTGTTGGTTTAGAGTTTAGCTGCCCCTGTAGACTGGAAGGGGCACCTACAAATGACCTCACCAAATGGCTTGGGCTCTTTACAGCACCACATCTGGGTTTCAAGACTAAGGCCTGGAAACCAGCAGGGGCCTGTCATTAGATTGGTCTGAGCAATCACAGAGCTTGCTCAGATTCAAGGGGAGGAGATAAAAGAATGTCAAGAATGTGTGGCCATCTTTGATCTGTTTAAAAATAATATGAATTTCCCTTCATCTGTATTACCAATTCATGGCCTTCACCCATTCTTTTTATTTATTTATTTATATTTTTTAATTAAAAAAAAGTTTTATTGGGATATAGTTGTTTTGCAATGTTGTGTTAGTTTCTGCTTTATAGCAAGTGAAGTGGAGTTCCCTGTGCTATACATCAGGTTCTCATTAGTTATCTATTTTATATGTATTAGTATATATATATATATATATATATATATATGTCAATCCCAATCTCCCAATTCATCCCACTTCCTCCTTCCCCCTTGGTGTCCATACATTTGTTCTCTACAACTGTGTCTCTGTTTCTGCCTTAGAAACAGGTTCATCTGTACCATTTTTCTAGATTTTCTCTTTCTGACTTACTTCACTCTGTATAGCAGTCTCTAGGTCTGTCCATGTCTCTACAAATGACCCAATTTCGTTCCTTTTTTATGGCTGAGTAATATTCCATTGCATATATGTGCCAGTCTCAGAGACCTCTGGGACAATACTAAATGCACCATTCTTTTTTATAGGCTTTTTCCCCCATTGTTTCCTAGGAGATCCTTTATACTACAGAAATTAGTTCTTTATGAGTTACAGTATTTTTCCTGTTTACATTTTGCCTTTTGAGAGTGTTTATAAATCTTACTCTTTAAATTTTCATCCTAGGAATGGATGTTGATATGAATTTCTCTCGTCCTGTTCTCCTTCCTTATCTCAGTGGTGTACATTTGTTTAAGATAAGTGACAGGGTCTGGGAACATTTTTGCTATAAAAATGAAAAGGCTAAATAGAATATCTAGGTGTGCAGATTGGGTATTTCACCACAAATTGTAAAGAACCTTGACTTGAAAAAAAAAATGGTGTTTATTTTGCTTTATTCAAGCCTGGTCAACATTTTTCATTTCCTAAACTAGCCATATTATCCCATGTTTTGCAGCTCAAAGGCTGCTTTTCTTCCATAAACATTCATTTTTCACCGGTCAGCCAGCCTAATTCCTATTAATCCTATAAGTGTTGTTTAAGCATCACTTCCTATGTAAAGTGTTTCCTGAAATTTCTAAGTCAAATTTGATACCCCTTCCTTCCATTGCACCTTCTGCATATCGTTATTATAGATCTTCTCAAGTTTCATTGTCATTTAGTGTTTTATTTTTCTGTCTACCTTTTAGTTTGTGATCCCTCCAGAAACATATACTGGAATGTCATGTTCATCTTTTTTTTTTTTTTTTTTTTTTTTTTTTTTTTTTTTTTGGGGGTGGATGTAGGCTCAGCAGCCATGGCTCACAGGCCTAGCCGCTCTGCGGCACATGGGATCTTCCCAGACCGGGGCATGAACCCATGTCCCCTGCATCAGCAGGTGGACTCTCAACCACTGCCCCACCAGGGAAGCCCTATGTTCATCTTTGTATTCCCAATACAAAGCACAGTGCCAGTCATGTAGTAGGCACTCTGTGTTTGTTAAATGAGTGGGTTTAATAGGGCCACTGCTATCCATTTGGTGCCTTTACAAGAATTAGAAGAAGAACAAAAAATTATATAAAAATACAGATTTTGTTAGAATAAGATACCTTGCTGCCACCTGCTAGGATATCTGCCACATCTGTGCTGTGAATGATACCCCTTTAGATCCACATTCTTCATAACTATATGCAGTAGCCCTGAGTTTCAAAAGCTAGCTTGACTACCTCTTATCTATGCACTTTTGGATTTGTTACTAAACACTTTTTGTCTTGATTTCCCTTGCCTGTAACATGGTGATCATAACACTTTCTTTACTTCCTTGTAAGATTATGACAGTTAAATGAGATAAGACATAGATAATCACCTTATAAAATTTTAGTAGGTGTACTTTCTTACATGCTATGAAAGATTTGAAATAATCTACATTTTCAGTTGTTAATATGTGCAGGCATGACAAAGTAAATTTACTTTTTTTCAGCTTTATTGAGATATGATTGACAAATACAAATTTAATATATTTAGGTTGAACAACATGATTTTTTTAAAAAGTTATGCAACCTGATGATGTAATATACATACATATTGTGATATGATTACCACAATCAAATTAATTAACACACACAATTTATATGGAAACACAAAAGACCCCAAATATCCAATCTTGAGCAAGAAAAATGGAGGTGGAGGAATCAGGCGTCCTGACTTCAGACTATGCTACAAAGCTACAGGAATCAAAACAGTATGCTACTGGCACAAAAACAGAAATATAGATCAATGGAACAGGATAGAAAGTCCAGAGATAAATCCACACACCTATGGTCACCTAATCTATGACAAAGGAGGCAAGACTATACAATGGAGAAAAGACAGTCTCTTCAATAAGTGGTGCTGGGAAAACTGGACAGCAACATGTAAAAGAGTGAAATTGGAACACTCCCTAACACCATACACAAAAATAAACTAAAAATGGATTAAAAAACAGTGTTAGATAAAATTATAAAACCTTAGATAAAAAATGTATTTTCTTCTTTCAATAGTGTAAGACGAATGGAATGCAAGCCTTTTCTCAAGGTCTTAATGAACAACATCAGTCTCCAGTTAAAAAAGGTAAATTTTTACCATAATTCTCAACTTTCATAAGAGTTTTAGCATTCATGTAAAGTTAATATTTGCTTAGCTGCAAACCTTAGGTACATAAGAAATTTTATTATATTCTTTTGGTTGATTTCTGTCTATATTTGGTTATAGGTTTGACTGCTCTAAAGGGGAGACCACAATAACAGTGACTGAAACAAGATAGAAGTTTATTTCTGTATCTTCTGTATCATGTAAAATTTTGAGCTGGTGTACTCATTCTGGTTTGTGAAGTTGCTACCAGCCCCTGTATTATGCTGTCCTATGGCTTTACCATCCTCAATACATGGCTTCTATCTTATTGCACAAGATGAATGCTTCTACTCCAGCCACATGTCCCCTCTCTAGCCATCAGGAAGGAAGGAGGAAGAAAGTTCTAAAAAGTATGACCCAGAAGTTGCATATATAACTTCTATTTAATTTCTCATTGGCCAGAACTTAGTCATGCTGTACAAAGCAGACTGGAAAATATAATCTTTAGCTTTCCAGCCAGCTAATTCTATTGCTGAAGCAGAAAGGAAGAATTGCTCTTGGGAAGAACAAATAGTCTTTCCCACACCAGCTACTTTTTAATAAAGTAAAGATTATTTATTAATTTAGTTTCCAAATTTTTGTCAACCAATCTATGTATGTAATTTAAAAGTTACAAGTTATAAAAAGTACTCTTATTAGCATTTTCTTCCAGTATTTAACTCCATATTCTAAAGAAAATATTTAAATTGTTTCCATATTTCTCATTTTTTATATTATATTTTGAAAGCGTCTTTTGGAAAATGAGAATTTATGTCTTTCACATCAGTCCCCTCACTTCTTCAACCCTTCTGTCTAACCCCTCCCCATCACATAGTTACTTAAATTTCATTTATAGCATCATCACTCTTTATATTATATGACTATATAAATACAGTTGCTTGGCTGAGAGGTGCATATCTCCGTTTCATACAATCCGTCTTTTTTCCTGGAGTTAACGTTTGCCTTGTTTTTCTATGCAACTGTTGTTAACTTTGCGCATCAGTTGCTCCAACAACTCTGCCACACTTATATATATATTTTCCTTATGGTCATATATATATATCAGTTGGCAGTTTTTCCCCTGAAGGAGACTTTCCTTTTAGAATCTTCCATTATCCTGTTCCAGTATGGATTAATTACTCTTCAGTACTGCTGTGAAGCTGTTTTCCTGGAATGGACTTCTACTGTTATCTGGGGATATTCCCCTTGCAATTCTCAGGTTTCTTTTTTCTTCTTTTTGATTGAAGTAAAACTCATCATTTAAACCATTATAAATGTACAATATCATGCAACCATCACCACTATCTAATTCCAGAACATTTTTATTACCCCCAAAGAAACCTCATACCCATTAAGCAGTACTCCCTCATTCAGTCCTCTCCCCAGCCACCAGCAAACACTAATCTGCTTTTTGTCTTTATGGATTTACTTATTCTGGACATCTCATTTAATATAATTATAAAATATATTACCTTTTGTTTGTGACTTCTTTTATTTGCCATAAGGTATTCAAAGTTCATCCATGTATCAGTATTTCATTCCTTTTTATGGATGAATAATATTCCATTGTATGGGTAAGCCACATTTTATTTATTTCTCAGTTAATGGACATTCAGTTGTTTTTACTTTTTGGCTATTATGAATAATATTGCTATGAATATTTGTGTACAGATTTCTGTTTGAACACCTGTTTTCATTTCTCTTGGATATATGCCTGTGAGTAGATTTGACAGGTCATATGGTAGTTCTGTGTTTAACATTTTGAGGAACTGCCAAACTTTTCCACAGTGGCTATACCCCTTTACATTACCAATAGCAATGTGTGAGGGTTCCAATTCCTTGACATCCTTGCTAGGATCTTTTTTTTTTTTATCATAACCAATCTAGTGGGTGTGAAGTGGTATCTCATTGTGATTTTGATATTTATTTCTCTAATGACTAATGATTTTGAGTGTCTTTTCATGTGTTATTGGCCATTTGTATTTCTCCTTGGAGAAAGGTCTATTCATGTCCTTTGACCATATTTTAATTAGGTTGTTTTCTTTTTGTTGTTGAGTTTTAAGAGTTCTAGATACTAGACCCTCATCTGTTCTCTCCCTCTCTCTCCCACTTCCCTTCTGCCTTCCTCCCCTTCTCTCTCTCCCTATGTATGTGTGTGTGTGTCTATGTGTGTGTGTAATAAATATATACATATATTTATTAAGTATTAGATATGTGTATATAAGACCCTTATCAGATATGTAATAATAGACACTAGACTCTTATCAGATATATAATTGTCAAGGACTTTTTCCTTTGTCTTTTCATTCTCTTAATAGTATACTTATATGTACACATTTTAAAAAATTTGTTGAAGTCCAATTTATCGTTTTTTCTTCTGTTGCCCATGCCTTTGATGTCATTTCTGAGAAATTGCCAAATCTCAGGTCATAAAGATTTATCCCTATGAGTTTTACAGTTTTAACTCTTATATTTAGGTCCATTTTGAATTAATTTTTGTATATGGTGTGAGTTATAAGCCAACATTCACTTTTTAAAATTGAGGTATAGTTGACATACAATATAATATAAGTTTCAGGTATGCAGAATACTGAATCAATTTTAAAGGTTATATTTCATTTATAGTTATTATAAAATGTTGGCTGTGTTCCCTGCGTTATACTATATATCCTTGTAACTTATTTATTTTATACATGGTAGTTTGTACCTCTTAATTCCCTACCCCCCATATTGCCCCTCCCCCTTCCCTCTCCCTTCTGGTAACCACTGGTTTGTTCTCTATATTTGTGAGTCTATTTCTTTGTGTTATATTTAATAGTTACTTTTATTTTTTAGATTCCACATATAAGTGATATCATACAGTATTTGTCTTTCTCTGACTTATTTCACTTAGCATAATACCCTCCAAGTCCATCCATGTTGTTACAAATGGCAAACTTCCATTCTTTTTTGTGGCTGAGTGATATTCCATAGTATATGTATGCCACATTTTCTAATTCCATTCATTTGTTGATGGACACTGGGTTGCTTCCATATCTTGGCAATTGTAAGTAATGCTGCTGTGAATATTGGGATGCATGTATGTTTTCATTTTTTTCAGATAAATACCCAGGAATAGAATTGCTGAGTCATATGGTAGTTCTATTTTTAGTTTTTTTAAAAATCTCCATTCTGTTTTCCACAGTGGCTGCACTAATTTATATTCCCAACAGAAGTGAACCAGGGTTCCCTTTTCTTCACATCTTCACCAACATTTGTTATTTGTGTTCTTTTTCATGATAGACATTCTGACAAGTGTGAGGTGCTATCTTGTTATGATTTTAATTTGCATTTCTCTGATGATTAACGATGTTGAACATCTTTTCTTGTACCAGTTGGTACAAGAAATGTCTTCTTTGGATAAATGTCTATTCAGGTGTTCTTCCCATTTTTTTAATTGGGTTGTTTGTTTTCTGGATGTTGAGTTGTATGAGCTGTTTATGTATTTTAGATATTAATCCCTTATTGGTCATATCATTTGCAAATATTTTCTCCCATAAGTAGGTTATCATTTTGTTTTGTCAGTGGTTTCCTTTGCTGTGCAGAAGCTTTTAAGTTTAATAGGGCCCATTTGTTTATTTTTGCTTTTATTTCCTTTGCTTTAGGAGACAGATTCAAAAAAATATTGCTACAATTTATGTCAAAGAGTGTTTCACCCATGTTTTCTTCTAGGAATCTTATGGTTTCCAGTGTTACATTTAGGTCTTTAAACCATCTTGAGTTAATTTTTGTATATGGTGTTAGAGAGTGTTCTAGTTTCATTCTTTTACATGTAGCTATCCAGTTTTCCCAGCACCACTTATTGAAGATACTTTCTTTTCTCCATTGTATATTGTTGCCTACTTTGTGGTAGATTAAGTGACCATAAATTCATGGGTTCATTTCTTGGGCCCTCTATTCTATTTCATTGATCTATGTGTATGTTTTGTATCCTACAGTTATTTTTTTTTAATTGAAGTACAGTTGATTTACCATGTTGTGTTAGTTTCTGATGTACAGCAAAGTGATTCAGTTATACATACACACATATATATATTCTTTTTCATATTCTTTCCATTATGATTTATTACAAGATATTGAATATAGTTCCCTGTACTATACAGTAAGACCTTTTTGTTTATCCATACTGTTTTGATTACTGTAGCTTTGTATATAGTGAAGTCAGGGAGGATGATACCTCCAGTTCTGTTCCTCTTTCTCAAGATTGTTTTGGCTATTTGGGGTCTTTTCTGTTTCCATACAAATCTTAAAATTATTTGTTCTAGTTCTGTGAAAAATGCCATTGATATTTTCATAGGGATTACATTGAATCTGTAGATTGCCTTGGGCAAAATGGTCATTTGAATAATATTAATTCTTCCAGTCCATGAACAAGGTATATCTTTCCAAATATTAGTGTCGTCTTCAGTTACTTTCATCAAAATATTAGCAAACTGAATCCAACAATACATCAAAAGAATCATACACCATGATCAAGTGGGATTTATTCCAGGATGCAAGGATTTTTCAATATCTGCAAATCAATCACTGTGACACACCACATTAACAAATTGCAGAATAAAAATTATATGATCATCTCATTAGACACAGAAAACGCTTTTGACAAAATTCAACATCCACTTATTATAAAAACTCTGTAGAAAGTGGGCATAGAGGAATCATACATCAACATAATAAAGGCTGTATATGACAAGCCCACAGCTAACATCATACTCAATGGTGAAAAGCTGAAATCATTTCCTTTAAGATAGGCAAAAGACAAGGATGCCTACTCTCACCAGTTTTATTCAACATAGTATTGTAAGTCATAGCCACAGCAGTCAGACAAGAAAAAGAAATAGAAGGAATCCAAATTGGAGAAGAAGAAGTAAAACTGTCACTGTTTGAAGATGACCTGATACTATTCATAGAAAACCCTAAAGATGCCACCAGAAAACTTCTAGAGCTCATCAATGAATTTGATAAAGTTGCAGGATACAAAATTAATATACAGAAGTCTGTTGCATTTCTATACACTAACAACAAATGCTCAGAAAGAGAAATTGAGGAAACAGTCCCATTTACAATTGCATCAGCAAGAATAAATACCTAGGAATAAACCTGCCTAAGGAGATAAAAGACCTGTACTTGGGGGCTTCCCTGGTGGCGCAGTGGTTGAGAGTCCGCCTGCTGATGCAGGGGACACGGGTTCGTGCCCCGGTCTGGGAAGATCCCACATGCCATGGAGCGGCTAGGCCCGTGAGCCATGGCTGCTGAGCCTGTGCGTCTGGAGCCTGTGCTACGCAACGGGAGAGGCCACAACAGTGAGAGGCCCGCGTACTGCAAAAAAAAACAAAAAACAAAAAACACCTGTACTTGAAAACTGTAAGACACCAACTTTATAGTTTTGCATTAGGTATGCAGTTTTCTCGTCACCATTTCTTAAAAAGACAGTTTTTTTCTTCATTGAACAATCTTGGCACCTTTGTAGAAAACCTTTGACCATAGGTTTATGTGTTTATTTCTGGGCTCTCAGTTCTGTTCCCTTGATCTGTAAGTCTACCCTTATTTCAGTACCACACTGTTTTGTTTACTATAGCTTTATATTAAGTTTTGAAATTGGGAAGTATGAGTCTTCCAACTTTGTTCTTTTGCCAGGTTGTTTGGTTATTTGAGATCCCTTGCAATTCCATGTGAGTTTTAGAATCTGTGCTTCCATTTCTGCAAAAAAAAAAGAAAAAGACAAGACTGTGGGAATTTCGATATGGATGGCATTGCATTTGTAGGTCACTTTGGGGGATTATTGCCATCTTAACAGTATTGAATCTTCCAATCTGTGAACATGGGATATATTTCCATTTATTTAGGTATTCTTTAATTTCTTCCAGCAGTTTCTTAGTTTTCAGTGTACAAGCCTTATACCTCTTTGGTTAAATGTATTCCTACATATTATTTTTGATGCTAAAAAACTGGTTTTCTTAATTTCCTTTTTGTGTTATTTATTAATTGTGTATAAAATACCACTGATTTTGTGTGGGGACATTTCTATGAGCTTAAAGAAATAAAGGATCATAAGAGAAAATTATGAATAATTAATTGTATGCCAATTAGGTAATTTAGATGCAATAGAAAAATTACTAGAAACACAGAAATTACCAAAACTTACTCAAGAAGAAATAGAATATCTGAGTAAACCTATAAAACGTCAGGAGATTGAATTTGTAATACAAAATCTCCCAACAGAGAAGAGTCTAAGATTTGTTGGCCTTACTGGTGAATTCTACCAAACATTTAAAGAAGAATTAATACTAGTCCTTCCCAAGTTCTTCCAAAAAATCGAAGAGGAAGGGACACTTCCCAACTCCTCTATGAGACCAATATTACTCTGATATAAAAGCCAGACAAAGATATCACACAAAAAGAAAACTACAGACCAATATCTCTTAAAATATGGGTGCAAAAATTCTCAGTAAAATACTTGAAAACCATATTTAGCAGCACAATAAAAGATTATGCACTATGGCTAAGTGGGATTAATCCCAAGAATACAAAGATGGTTCAACATTTTAAAATTAATCAGCATAATACACCACATTAACAGAAGGCAGGGGCAAAGAAGATACATCACTATCTCATTTGATGCAGAAAAAGCATTTGGCAAAACCCAATACCCTTTCTTGGTAAAATCTCAGAAGCAAGGAATAGAAGGGAACTTCCTCAACATGATAAAAGGTATATATGGAAAACCCACAGCTAACATTGTACTCACTGGTGAAAGACTGAAAGCTTTCCCCTCTAAGGTAAAGAACAAGTCAAGGATGCCCACTCTCACCACTTTTACTTAACATTATGGAAGCTTTCACTTGAGCAATTGGTCAAGAAAAAGAAATAAAAGACATTCAAATAGGAAAGGACAAAGTATTCTCCAGTCACACATGACATGGTCTTATGTGTAGAAATCCTAAAGAATCCACATAAAAAATTTAAACCTAATGAATTCAGCAAAGTTACAGCATGCAAAATCATTGTCATTTATGATTTTAGTAATTTGAGTCTTTTTTTCTTAGTCTTCATCAATTTTAAACTTTTCAAATAACCAACTTTTTGTTTTGTTGATTTTCTCTGTTGCTATTTTATCTCTATTTCATTTATCTCCACTCTAATCTTTATTTCCTTCATCCTTGTAGCTTTTGATTTAGTTTGCTCTTATTTTTACTAGTTCTTTAATTTTTAATGTTAGATATTGATTTGAGCCATTTTTTTAGTATAGGCATTTATAGCTGTATGTTTTACTCTGAGTGCTGCTTTTGCTGCATCCCATAGATTTTGGTATGTTGTCTCCTTGTTTTCACGTCTCAACGTGTTTTCTCATTCTTCTGTTATTTTTCTCTTTGACCCATTGGTTGTTTAAGAATATGTTTTTAATTTACACATATTTGTAAATTTTCCAGTTTTACTTCTGTTATTGATTTGTAGTTTCATTCCATTGTGGTCAGAGAGAATACTTTGCATATCAGTGTTTTAAAACTTTTTGAGACTTCTGTGGTCTAACATATAGTTTGTCCTGGATGTTTTATGTGTACTTAAAAAGAATGTATATTCTGCTGTCGTTGACTGAAGTGTTCTGTATAGTCTGTTAGGTCTATTTGGCTTATAGTGTTGTTCATGTCTTCTCTTTCCTTTTTGATCTTCTGTCTAGTTTTTCATACATTATTGAAAGTGGGGTTTTGAAGGCTCCAATTGTTATTGTTAAACTGTGTGTTTCTTCTTTCAATTCTGTCAGTTTTTCCTTTCTGTTGTTAGGTACATATATGTTTATAATTGTTATCTTTTTAATGAATTCACCCCTTTATCATTATATAATATCCTTTTTTTTCCCTTTTAACAATTTTTGTCTTAAAGTTCGTTTTCATTTAATGTTAGTATACCCTCTCCAGCTTTCTTTTGGTTATTGTCTGCATCAAATATCTTTTTCATTCTTTTACTTTCAGCTTATTTTGTGATTGGATCTAAAGTGAATATCTTTAGACAACATATAATTGGATCATATTTTTAATCCATTCTGCCAATCTCTGCTTTTTAATTGTTTGTGACATTTAATGTAATAACTAATAAGGAAGAACAGCTCTACCCATTTTGCTATTTGTCTTCTGTAAGTCTTTTATCTTTTTTTATTCTTCAGTTCCTCCATTAATGCCTTCTTTTATGTTTAATAAATTCTTCCTAGTGTATCATTTTTATTCCCTTTTTATTTCCCTTGTCATATATATTTTAGTTATTTTCCTAGTGGTTGCACTGGGGAATAACTGAATTTACAACAATCTAGTTGGAATTAATATCAATTTAGTTTCAAAATTATATAAAACTTTACTCTTATATAGCTATATCCCACCTTTATGTTGTTATTGTCTTTATACATATTTCTACATATTTTGTCTTTATACATTGCATAATCTATCAACCTAGATTTGCATTTTTATGTATTTGTTTTTTAAATCATACAGGACAAAAGAGGACTCACATCCAAAAATTCATTGATACTGACATTTATATTTACCTATGTAGTTATGTTTACTGGTGTTCTTTATTTCTTCGTGTGAATTCTAATTACTGTGTACTGTCCTTTTATTTCAGCCTGAGGATTTCCTTTAGCATTTCTTGTAAGGCAGGTTTACAAGCAATGAACTCTCTCGGTTTTTGTTTATCTACAAATGTCTCAATTTCTTTTTCATTTGAAGGTAGTATTGCCAGATATAGATTTCTTGGTTGACGTGTTTTTTGCTTTTAGTAACTTTTTCATCCCACTGCTTTCTGGCTTCCATGATTTCTGATGAGAAATCAGCCTTTTCTCCAATTGAGAATCCCTTGTAAGTGATAAATTGCTGCTTTTCTTCAAGATTTTCTCTTAGTCTTTTAACAGTTTGCTTATAATGCATCTGAGTGTGAATCTCTTTGAGTGTATTTTGCTTGTAATTTGTTGAGCTTCTTGGATGTGTCAGTGTGTGTATTTCATCAAATTTGGGAAATTTTCTGCTATTATTTCTTCAAACATTCTTTCTGCCCTTTCTCTCTCCCCTATCTTTCTGGGTCTTCCATTATGTATTTGTTGGTATTCTTGTGTAGTCCCACAGGTACCTTAGGCACTGTTCATTTTTCTTCATTCTTTTTTCTTTCCATTCATCAGATTGGATAATGTCATTGACTTATCTTTAAATTTGCTGCTTCTTTCTTCTGCCTGGTCATATCTACTGTTGAACCTTTCTAGTGAATTCTTCACTTCAGTTATTGTAATTTTCTTCTCCAGAATTTCTATTTGATTCCTTTTTATAATTTCCATTTCTTTATTGATATTTTAATGATATTGATATTTTGGCAAGACACTTTTCTCATGGTTTCCTTTAGCTCTTTGGGCATATTTAAATTAGTTTATTTGAAGTCTTTCTCTAGTAAGTCCAATATCTCTGCTTCCTCAGGGAAGATTTCTATTAATTTCTTTTTTCCTGTGTGTGGGCCATACTTTATTATTTCCATGACCTGTATTTTTTGTTGTTGTTGAAACCGGATATTTTGAGTATTATAATGTGCTAACTGTAGAAATCAGATTTTCCCCCCTTCCCAGGGTCTGTTGTTCTTGTTTGTTGTAATTGTTGTTTTTCTTGTTTAATGAGTTTTCTGAACTAATAGTATAAAGTCTTTATTTGTCATGTGTGGCCATTCAAGTCTTTTTGATATCTTCATGGTCAGCTAATGATTTGGCACAGATTTCCTTTAATACCTAGAACCAAAAAAAGCCCTTTCCCAGTCTTTGCAGTGTTGGGGTGTGCCTTCAGTACTCAGTCTAGAAGTTTACAGCTCTGCCTTTGCCTTCACTTATTGCTTGTGAGGAACCTGAAGGTCAGCAAGGGGTGAGAGCTTCGGAACTCCTCAAGCCTTTCTGTGAGCATGAGCCTAGCCTTTAGCATGCATGTAGCCTTCTAAATTCCTTGGAACATCTGAGAGTCTTTCATGCCTTTATTCCCCAACACATCTCTTTCCCTAGCCTTTCCTCCTGAGCTTTTTGTTTTGCCTATTGTTTGCTCCAGTTGTTATCCCTTGTCCTAGGTGGAAGTGGCTAATACATTTCCATCTAAAAGTTTTGACAAATAGATTCAGATAGTAGCCTCAGACCTGGGAGAGTTCTTAGGTGAAATATAGGCAAGTCCTTTGAGATGATTCTTCAGGGAGCCACCAGAGAGGTCAAAAAAAATGCCACCACTATTCTTTGAGACTGGTCTGTATTGCTCTCTCTAGTAGTGGGAACCTAAATCAGGAATGAGGCCTGTTATTTTCAAGGCCACAGCCAAACTGGGTTGGCGGAGATGTTCCCAGGCAAGTTAAAATGCCACAAAACTCTACCAAATTTAGCTGATTTTTTCTTCACTAAGCATTCCCCTGTTTTTTGCAAGGTTTTGATTAAATTCCAGAATTTAGGAAAAAGTTGATTCTGGAAGTTTTTGACACTTTATTTGTTGCTTTTGTGGAGGGAAGGACTTTTAGAGTTCCCTACTTGGCAATTTTCGCTGACATCACTCTCTTCTTAATTCCTTTGCTTTCTTTTTTCTTCATTTTGCTCAAGTGCATTCTTCAGGAGCTTCATTGTAAAGGGCATTGGGTTGGTGAATTCTTTTAATCTGTGTATTTACTTACACACTTGATTGGTAGTTTGGTTGGATAGAAAATGCTGAGTTGAGGATGAACCTTAAAAACATTATGCTAAGTGAAGAAGCCAGACACAAAAGATCTGATATCATATGATTCCACTGATATAAAATGTCTCGAAAAGGCAAATCTATAGAAACAGAGTAATGATTGCCTAGATTGGATTGGGAATGGAGAGTGACAACAAATGAGAGTGAGGTATCTGATGATAGTTGATGTAAAAGTTCTATATTTCGCATTTGTGGCCATTCAGGTCTCTTTTGTGATATCTTCATGGTCAGCTAATGATTTGGCAGAGATTTCCTTCACTGCCTAGAACCAAAAAACAAAAATATATTGGGGCAGTGGTTGTGCAACTCTGTAAATATACTAAAAATCATTTAACTGTACACTCAAAATGAGTGAATATTATACTATGTAAATTATACCTCAATAAAGCTATGGAGGAAGAGGAAGAGGATGAAAATAAGAATTAGTAGAGCTCTGCTTGGTAGTGCTGTCAAAACCTGCTGAGTGAAACACAGTGAGTGAATCTTCAACCTCAGGAGCCTGTGCTTTGGGAACTCACAAGAACAAGCTGGGTTTCCCTTGTGTTGATTAAATATAGAATTTGATTTTTAAAATTTCCAGGTTGAAAATTATTTTCATTCTAAAATTTTAAGGCATTTTGCTTTATTTTCTAGCAGTCTATGTTAATTGGCTCTTAATTCTATGAAGTCCAGTGCCATTCTGATCCCCAGTTCTCCAAGGCCCTTAGTAAATGGCTTTGTCTTTTGTTTCTGTTTTTTATTTTGTTTTGTTTTGCCATTGTTGCTCTGGAAGTATTTTGGATTGTGTGTTTACCTTAGGTTTTCTGAAATTTCCTATTGTTGTGTCTCTTTTTGTAGTCTTTTTTTTTTTTAACTCAAAGTTTTCTCCTGATCAATTGGTGAACTTCTTTGATCTCAAGACTTAGGTTCTTCTGATGTGGAAATTTGTGAATATTTCTTTGATAATGTTTCCCATCTCTATTTTCTTTGTGTTCTCTTCCTAAAACTGTTATATTAGTAATATATTAGTAACATTAGCCTACTTGACTCT
Source organism: Neophocaena asiaeorientalis asiaeorientalis (assembly GCF_003031525.2). NCBI lineage: Eukaryota > Metazoa > Chordata > Mammalia > Artiodactyla > Phocoenidae > Neophocaena > Neophocaena asiaeorientalis. The sequence continues at coordinate 1,267,794 of NW_020174826.1, forward strand.
GATTGTTTCTCTAATTTTCTTATTTTTCATCTTCTCATCTTTCAGGTTTACTTCCTAATAGCCTTCCTCAATTTCTTTATTTGGCAGCATAGTCCAGAGAACAGCTTGGAATTGAGTATTAGCCATTAGTTCTTTTAAAAGCCACAAGTCATTTCCATCACTGGAAAATTCTTTCACTTCTTCCACATTGTGCAGCAGCAATCTCTCCTTTCCTCCCAGCAGTTTCACTCCTAGTTTTCCACGAAAGGGAAATGAAAAAATAGGTCCACACAAGAACTTATAGTATATCCAATTCATCCAAATTGTCAAATGTTGGCTTAAAGTTGTTCATAGTATTCTCTTATTTTCTATTTAATGTCTATAGGACTGTGGTGATAACCCCTTTCTTATCTTTGATATTGATCATTTGTGTTCTTTTTCTTTATCAGTTAGTCTAGCTTGAGATTTGTCAGTTTTGTTTCTGTTTTCAAAGAACCAACTTTTGGCATTTTGATTTTATATATTTTTTCTATTTTGGTGATGTTTCCTTTCTATGAATTCCTTTCTTCTATTTTGGGTTTAGTTTGCTCTCCTTTTTATAGCATTTTTAGGTGGATTGTTAGGTCATATGTTGTAGATATTCTCTAGATAAGAATGTATAAGAACGAGTGATGGTAGTCAGAAAGAGAAAGACATATACCATATGATATCACTTATACGTAGACTCTAAACTGTGGCACAAATGAACATATCTACAAAACAGAAACAGACTCACAGACATAAGGAACAGACTTGTGGTTGCCAAGGGGGAGGGGCATGGGGGAGGGAAGGACTGGGAGTTTGGGATTAGCAGATATAAACTATTATATATAGGATGGATAAACAACAAGGTCCTACTGCATAGCACAGGAAACTATATTCAATATCCTGTGATAAACCATAATGGAAAAGAATATAAAAAAAATGTCTATATGTGTATAACTGAGTCACTTTGCTGTACAGCAGAGATTGGCACAACATTGTAAATCAACTGTACTTAAATTAAAAAAAAAAATTACAAACCTAAAAAAACGGAATGTTTAAGAACAAAGCTGAAGGAATACCCTCCTGTGAGATTTCAGGCAATACTAAAAAGCTACAGTAATCAAAGCAGCATGGTATTGGCACAAAAACAGACATATAGATCAATGGAACAGAATAGAGAGGCCAAAACTAAATCCACACACCTAAGGTTAATTAATACATGACAGAGGAGACAAGAAATAAACCCACACACCTACAGTTAATTAATACATGACAAAGGAGACAAGAATATACAATGAAGAAAAGACAGTCTCTTCAACAAGTGGTGTTGGGAAAGCTGGACAGTTACATGTAAGTCAGTGAAATTAGAATACTCCTTCACAGCATTTACAAAAATGGTTCAAAGACCTATATATAAGACATGACACCATAAAAACAGCAAAGGAAACCATAAACAAAGCAAAAAGACATCCTACGGACTGGGAGAAGATATTTGCAAGTGATGCTACAGACAAGGGCTTAATTTCCAAAGTATACAAACAGCTCATACAACTCAATATCAAACAAACAAACAACCCAATCAAAAAAATGGGCAGAAGACCTAAACAGACATTTCTCCAAAGAAGACATAACAGATGGCCAACAGGCACATGAAAAGATGCTCAACATTGCTAATTATTAGAGAAATGTAAATCAAAACCACAATGAGATATCACCTCACACCGGTCAGAATGGCCATCATCAAAAAGTCTACAAATAATAAGCACTGTAGAGGGTGTGGAGAAAAGGGAACTCTCTTACACTGTTGGTGGGAATATAAATTGGTACAGGCACTGTGGAAAATAGTATTGAGGTTCCTTAAAAAACTAAAAATAAAGTTATCATATGACCCAGCAGTCCCACTCCTGGCTATGTATCTGGAAAAGATGAAAACTCTAATTCAAAAAGATACATGTGCACCCCAATGTTCATAGCACTGTTTACAATAGCCAAGACATGCAAATAACCCAAGTGCCCATCAACAGTCAGTTGCCTTAAGAAGATATGGTATATATACACAATGGAATATTAGCCATAAAAAAGCATGAAATATTTCCATTTGCAGCAACATGAATGGACCTAGATAATATCATAGTAAGTGAAGTAAGTCAGACAGAGAAAGACAGGTATTATATGTATCACTTATATATGTAGTCTAAAAAATAATACAAATGAATCTATGTACAAAACATAAACAGACTCACAGACATGGAAAACAAACTGGTGGTTACCAAAGGGGAAAGGAAGGGGAGGAGGGATAAATTAGGAGTATTGGATTAACAGATACAAAATACTATACATAAAATAGATAAGCAACAAAGATTTATTCTACAGCACAAGGAACTATATTAAGTATCTTATAATAACCTATAATGAAAAATAATATGAAAAAATATATATTTTGTATATTTATATACTTATATTTTTATATTATACACAATATTATATATATATATAATCACCTGAAAGTAACACAATACTGTAAATCAACTATACTTCAATTAAAATAAAGAATTTATGTTTTCCTTGGAGCACTACTTTAGTTGCACTGCAGCAATTTTTACTTTTTAAATTGTCATTAAGTTTAAACTATTTTTAACTTACTTATCTTTGACTTGTGAATTATTATAAAGTATGTTATTTAATTTCTAAGATATTTGAGATTTTTCTGGATATCTTATTAATAGATTTCTTAATTTACTTTGTTGTCAGAGAATATAGTCTATATGATTTCAAGCTTCTTAAATTTATTTTTTTTATTTTTAGCATTTTTTTAAAGTTGACATATATATTATATTAGTTTCAGGTGTACAACATAATGATTTGACATTTGTATATATTGGGAAATGTTCACTTCAGTAAGTCTAGTTAACATCTGTCACCATACATAGTTACAAAATTTTCTTTCTCTTGTGATGAGAACTTTTAAGATTTACTCTCTTAGTGACTTTCAAATATGCAATACAGTAATATTAACTATAGTCACCATGCTGTATACATTACATCCCTGGGACTTATTTTATAACTGGAAATGTGTAACTTTTGACCCCCTTCACCCACTTCACCTACCCCTTAGCCCCACCTGTGGCAACCATCAATCTGTTTTCTGCATCTGTAAGTTTGTGGGGTGTTTTGTTTTGTTTTTAAGATTCCACATATAAGTGAGGTCATATGGTATTTGTCTTTCTCTGTCTGATTTATCATAATGCCCTCAAGGTCCATCCATGTGTTGCAAGTGGCAAGATTTCCTTTTTTTTATGCCTGAATAATATTCCATTGTGTGTGTGTGTGTGTATATATATATATATATACACACACACACCACATTTGCTTTATCTGTTCATCCATCAGTGGACGCTTAGATTGTTTTCATGTCTTGGCTATTGTAGATGTCCTGCAATCAACATGTGGGTGCATATATGTTTTTGAATTAGTATTTTTATTTTCTTTAGAAATGCCCAGAAGTGAAATTGTTGGATCATGTGGTAGTTCTGTTTTTGATTTTGAGGAACCTTCATACTGTTTTCCTTAATGGTTGCACAAATTTACATTTCCACCAACAGTGCACATGTTCCCTTTACTCCACATCCTCGTCAACACTTGTTATTTCTTGTTTTTTTGATGACAACCTTCCTAACATGTGATAGCTCATTGTGGTTTTGATTTGCATTTCCCTGATGATTAGTGATATTGAGCATCCTTTCTTGTATATATTGGCCATCTGTATGTCTTCTTTGGAAAAATGTCTATGCAAATCCTCTGCCCATTTTTAAATCAGGTTGTTTGGGGTTTTTTGCTATTGAATTGTATGAGTTCTTTATATATTTTGGATATTAGCCCCTAATCAGATATATGATTTGCAAATATTTTCTCCTATTCAGTAGGCTGCCTTTTCATTTTGTTGATGTTTTCCTTTACTATACAGAAGATTTTTAGTTTGATGTAGTTCCACTGATTTATTTTTACTTTTTGTTGCTTTTGCTCTTGGTGTCAAATCCAAAAAATCATTGCCAAGACCAGTGTTATGGAGCTTACTGCCTATATTTTCTTCCAGGAGTTTTATGGTTTCAGGTCGTACATTCAGGCATTTAATCCATTTTGAGTTAATTTTTGTGTATAGTGTAAAGTAAAGGGTCCAGTTTCGTTCCTTTGCATGTGGCTGTTTAGTTTTCCCAATACCATTTATTGAAAAGACTGTCCATTTCTCATTGTATAGTTTTGGTTCCTTTGTTGTATATTAATTGACCATATATTAGTGGGTTTATTTCTGGGCTTACTATTCTGTTCCGTTTATCTATACATCTGTTTTTAGGCCAATACCATACTGTTTTGATTACTATAGCTTTGTAATATAGTTTGAAATCAGGGAGTGTGTTACCTCCATCTTTGTTGTCCTTTGTCAAGATTGGTTTGGCTATTTGGGGTCTTTTGTGATTCCATACAAATTTTAGGAATTTTAGGAATTTTTTGTTCAATTTCTGTGAAACATGCCATTGGAATTTTGATAGGGATTGCATTGAATCTGTAGATTGCTTTGGGTAATATGGACATTTTAATGATATTAATTCTTGTGATCCATGAGCACAGAATATCTTTCCATTTATTTGTGTCATCTTCATTTTCTTTAATTAATGTCTTAAAGCATACAGGTCTTTCCCTCCTTGATTAAATTTATCCCTAGGTTTTTTTATTCTTTGTTGCAATTGAAATTGGGATTGTTTTCTTAGTTTCTTTTTCTGATAGTTTATTTGTGTATAGAAACACAACAAATTTTTGAATATTGATTTTGTGTCCTGCAACTTTACTCAATTCACTTATTAGTTCTAACAGTTTTTGGTAGAGACTTCAGCGTTTTCTTTATGTCACCTGCAGATAGTGACAGTTTTACTTCTTCCTTTCCAATTTGAATACCTTTTTCTTTTTTTGGCTAAATTGCTCTGGCTAGGAGTTCTAATACTATATTGAATAAAAGAGGTAAGAGTGGCCATCCTTGTCTTGTTCCTACTCTTAGAAGTAAAGCTTTCAGCTTTTCACCATTGAGTATGATGTTAGCTGTGGGCTTGTCATATGTGGCCTTTATTAGGTTGAGGTATATTCCCTTTATATCTGCTTTGTTGAGAGTATTAAGTATAAACGGATGTTGAATTTTGTCCAATGCTTTTTCTGTATTTATTGAGATATCATATGATTTTTGTCCTTCATTTTGTGATGTGGTATATCACATTGATTGATTTGTGGATATTGAATCATCCTTACATCCCTGGAATAGATCCCACTTGATCATGCTGTATGATCCTTTTAATGTATTGTTGAATTTGGTTTGCTAATATTTTGTTGAGGATTTTTGCATCTATGTTCATCAGGAATATTGGCCTGTAATTTTCTTTTCTCATGGCATCATTTTCTGGTTTTTGCATCAGGGTGATGCTGGCCTCATAAATTGAATTTGGGAGTGTTTCTTGGAAGAGTTTGAGGATTGGTATTGATTTTCCTTTGAATGGTTGGTAGAATTCACCAGTGAAGCCATATGGTCCTGGACCTCTGTTTGTCGGGAGGTTTTTGATTCTGATTCAATTTCATATTTTCTATTTCTTCATGAAATAGAAATAGATTGTAGGTTGTCAGTCTTGGTAGGTTGTATGTTTCTAGGAATTTATCAGTTTCTTAGAGGTTGTAAAATTTGTTGCGTATAACTGTCCATAATATAATCTTATCCTTTGTATCTCTGTGGTATCAGTTGTAATGTCTCCCTTTTCATTTCTGATCTTATTTATCAGAATATTTATCAGAATATTTGAGTCCTCTTTTTTCCAAGCCTCTTAAATTTATTGAAACTTGTTTTATAGCCAACATATAGTCTGTCTTGGTTACTGTACCATATCTCTGTGAATATAATTTGTATTTTTCAGTTGTTGATGTAACTTTTCTAATTGTCAGTTAAATCAAGGTGGTCCATAGTATTGTTAAGATCTGTGTCTTTTCTGGGTTTTTTTTTTTTTTTTTGTCTAGTTATATCAGTTGCTGAGGGAAGGGTTTTTACATTACCTAATATTTTTGTGGAATTGTGTGTTGCCCCCTTTATTTCTGTCAAGTTTTGCTTCATGCATTTTGAAACTCTGTCCTTAGGCACAACACATTGATAATTGTTATCTCTTTATCTAATGTTAAGAGCCACTCTAGCCTTCTTGTTCTTAGTCTTTGTGTGGTATATCTTTTTATATCCATTTACTTTCAACCTATCTGTGTCTTTATGTTTAATGTGTATTTCTTGCAGGCAGCATGTAACAGTGTCTCTTTTTATTTGTTGTGTCAATTTATGGCCTTTAATTGCAGTGTTTATCTTAGGAGTGAGTATACTATGGCCCTCAGGCCAAATGCCCAATTTGGAAATTAAATTTTATTGGAATACAGCCACATGCTTTATTTAGTTATTATCTGTGTTTGCTTTTCTGCTACAAGACAGAGTTGAGTAGTTGTGACAGAGATTATATGTCCCAAACTCCTCAAGTATTTACTTTCTGGTCATTTACAGAAGAATTTTGCTGACCCTGGTTTAGACCATTGAGATTTAATGTGATATGGTTGAATTTAGGCATATAATTTTATTATTTGTTTTCTGTTTGTCCTCATTTTTGTTTGTTTTTGTTTTCCCCTGTTCTTTGGATTTTGTTAAGTTTAATTTTTGGCATTTAATTATATCTATTGTATTTTTAGCTGTAGTTCTTTGTATTTTTAAGTGGTTGATCTAGGGATTATAATATCTAACTTTCTCAGTGTACTTGTTAATATTGTACTTCATGCAAAACAGTGATGGCAAAACTTTGCAACCATATGTAGTTTCCTTTCCTTTATCCCCCTGCATTGATCTTTTTGCTATAGCTGTATGCATTATATCTCCATACCTTGGAAATCTCACCAGGCAGTGTCAGAAGTTTTGCTTTTCAACAATCATACATATTTTCATAAAACTTAGATAAGGGGGAAAAAAAGGAGTCTGTTATATTTATTCAGCTATTTGCCATTTCTCTTTTGTTCTCTTTTAAATCTTAAGATGAAAGACTCTGTCTGGTATCATTTCCCTTCAACCTGGAGGACTTCCTTTAGTGTTTCTTATAGATCAGGTCGGCTGGTGACAAATTCTTTTAGTTTTCTTTCATCTGAAAATGTTTTTTACTTCATATGCATTCCTGAAGGATTTTTTTCACTGGCTATGTATAAGGGAAAAACTACACTCCTCCTGTGTTTTTCCTCTACTCTCAATACTCTATTATACTCACAACACTTCTGACACTAGATGTGAGGTTTTTCCACATATCAAGCAATTCATTGCGAAACCAGCTTGGTGTCCTGTAATTCAAGTTAATTCTGATATAAACTGGAATTACTGTAGATGCCACAGGGTAATGGCCTGGTCACATAAGACTACCCTCCACTTCTGATGACAGTTACAAGTAAAGGTTCCCAAGACCCCCTTCTTGGATTCTGTCATTTTCTAGGACAGCTTACAGAACTTAGGGAAACCACTTTCTTACATTTACCAGTTTATTACATAATTAAGGGTATGATAAAGAATGTAGATGAATAGTCAAATGAAGATATACATAGGGCCGGGTTTTGTAGGGTCCCAAGTGCAGGAGCTTCTGTGGAGTTGAGTTACACCACTCTCTGGTACGTGGATGTATTCACCCACCCAGAATCTCTCCAAACTCTTTACTTTTTTGATTTTTATGGAGGCTTCAACACGTAGGCACCATCGATCCTTAACTCAATTTCCAGCCCCTTCTCAGAGGATGTAGCGGTGGGGCTGAAAGTTCCAAGCTTCTAATCATGGCTTGGTCTTTCTGGTGATCAGCCCCCATCCAGAAGCCCACCAAGAGTCACCTCATTAGAACAGAAGACCAAATCACCCAGAAAATTTTAAGAGATTTAGCAGCTCCGGGTCAGGAACTAGTGTCAAGGAACAAATATTAGAACAAAAGACGCCCCTAGTGCTCTTATCACTTAGGAAATTACAAGGGAAAGGATTTTTGTGCCAGGAACAGGGACAGAAACCCATATATATTTTTTTTCTTTTATTTCACAATATGGGAACCTAGGTTTCAGTCCTTTTCTGTTGGAAATTTAAAGATTATAGCTCCACTATTTCTGGCCCAGCAAATGGTCTCATATAGACCAAGATGGTGATAGTCTCTGATGACAAATCTGCAAATATTTGAATCATTGTTCTCCTTGAAGATAGGGACCCTATTTTGGACCTTTTTCACCATTATCTACAATAAATGTTTCTTGAATTTATTGGATTGTATTAAATTTTTAGTAAGTTAATATAAAGACTAGACAGGCTTATTAGGGTTCCATTTCCATAGGCTTATCAGTATCTGAATAGCCCAATAGGTGTTATACCTGTTATATTTTATAATAGAAGATTTCTTTACTAGATATGAATAAACCAGATAAAAGAAGCAATGCGTTACCAAGTTTCTGAAATGTTTCCTTGGTTAATTGGCTTTGTTTCTGTGTAAAAGGAAAATTGGAGGCAGTAGATGTTTGTCAGAGCTTTTTCCCCACTTCTCTTTTACATAAAAACTACTTACCATTTTATAAAATAATGGACAGTTAAGGGACATCCAGAAAGAAATGAGCCAAAAAGTGTTCTGGGAGAGTTCTGTGCTTTATAACATTACATTTGATGTTTTGATATCTACAGAGAGAATCAAATACAGCAGAGATTTTCTGTTGAAGCTCTCAAGTGTTTCCATCTGCAGAAAAAAACCAGACTTTCTGCCTGATCATCCCATTGTACTTCAAAAACCAGTAAGTAGTTTTCTAATTTTGTATTGTTTTAATCCTAAATATTTATCTTTTAAATATTTTTGTATAGTTTTAATTCTAAAATATGTGTCTTTTAAACCTTTTTAATCTTTCTCATTGTGAAATATAATTCAGAAAAGTACATAAATCTAAATGTATAATATAACCAATTACTGCAAGTAATTACGACTCTGGTCAAAAATAGAATGGAATTGTCATATTTTAGGAAATATTTTTGTTTTTCAATTAAGTTTTATAATTCACCTGAAATTGATTTTACTATATGGTGTGAGGTAGGGGTGAAGTTTTATTTTTTTCTGCATGGATATCCAGTCATCCTAGCAATATTTAGCGAAAGGATAGTCCTCTGCCACCTTTGCGGCAATATATTTACATGTGGTCTTTCTGGGCACTCTGTTCTGTTCAGTTACTCCTTTTATACAGTAAAACAACACAACTATTCTTCGACACATCTTTGCTGTTTCTTAGCCCTTTATATTTCTGTGTCACCTCATCAAATTATATCAAAGTAAATACACACAGTAAATACATACATGTATCTTTCAGGATATTGATTGGAAAGGACATGAGTTTCATGTCAAGCTTGGGTTCAAGTTGTAGCTCCACCTGTGTACTGGTATATTGTTCAAGCTTAGGCAAGTCACTAAACGTTCTTGAGCCTCAGTTTTGCAATTGTGATAAGGGGATGATTTCTAATTGTTAGGATTAAATGAAATGTATGAAATTGCTTTTAGCATGGTACTTATCTCTCATTATGTACTCAGTAGCTGTTGATTTTCATCTTTTATGGTCTTTACTTCCATTTTGACTGGAATTTGAATTTCTTTTATTTATAGTTTTCATAAACACCATTTTATACAGGTAAAGGTGTATAAAAGGTATACAGGCATACCTCAGAGATGTTGCAAATTTGGTTCCAAACAAACATTGCAATAAAGGGAGTCACACAAATGTTTTGGTTTCCCAGTGCATATAAAAGTTATGTTTACACTATACTGCTCTTAGTTGTGCAATAGCATTATGTCTGGAAAAAAACTATTTACATATCTTAATTAAAAAACAATTTAGTTATTTATTGCTAAAAAATGCTAACCAACATCTGAGCCTTCAGCAAGTTGTAATCTTTTTGCTATGTAACATTGAAGATAACTGTTCACAGATCACTATAACAAATATAATAATAATGAAAATGTTTGAAATATTGGGAGAATTACCAAAATATAACACAGAGACTCAAAGTGAGCAGATGGTGTTGGAAAAATGGTACCCACAGGCTTGTTTGATGCAAGGTTGCCACAACCCTTCAATTTGTAAAAAACACAGTATCTACAAAGAGCAGTAAAGTGAGGAATGCCTGTAGTATTCTACTGAGATGAGTTCAGAATATAGGTATGCTAAGAATGGGTCAAATGTGAGATATAAAATACCTCCTGTGTTCTCCATTTGGGGGATTTCTTACCCTTTGGAATCCATAGCTTTTTTTTCATAATTACAATTTTTTGTATTTTAGTTTATTCATAGTGTATCAATGGCTCTTAATTTAAACTCACTACCTTGTCGACATCCAGCCAATTCTTTTTAAAATTAAAGCATAAATTTAAAAGTTTTTTTCATAATACCTTGCTCACAGGAATATTTAATGAGGTAAAGCATCCTTGATGATATTTGAATTTTTCTACCTGTTCAGAGATCTTAGGGGCATATAATCCTTGGTCTATAAGAATAAATCTAAACTTCAGTGCTATATAAAATAGAGTCACTTTCTCATTTGAAGGCTTTCCACTTCTAACAACATTTTATTTTGTCAATAGAAGTTTGACCTACACATTATTTTGAGTTTACTTTTGTTTTATGAATTAATAATATTTTCTAAAAATTAGGTACCACAAAAACAGAACAACGGGTTTTGAATACAATCTAATATATTTAAATATAATATATGTATTATATAAGTTTTACTAAACACAGAAGAACTACTTTATTTGACAAATTCCAGTTACTTAATAGTTTCTATAGTAACATGCATTTAGATCTGCAAACACTTAATAGGTCACAACATTTGGTTTGATAAACTAATTAGTAAAAGGTACATTCATTCAATCTAATTGATAAGTTAACTTTTTCTTCTCTATTACAGGAAAACAACCAAAGCTTTAAGTAGCATTTTGAGAATGTATGTATTTGAAGATAAAGAATTACTAGTTTTATATTTTGGACACCTGCAAATGAAGTGGATCTAGTAACAATAACTGTAACGGACTGTAACAATTCAGTTTATTTTTAATTTTGATGGTTGGATATTTGGTTTCTCCTAAAATGAGAAAGAGATACTTTAAACAATAAAGAATTTTCTAATCAGTTTCAGCTTTGCAGGCAGTTTCTTGCATAAATAGGGAAGTAACACTGGAAAGTAGGAATTTGGTTAGTGAAATGGGAAGACTGTATTTATAATTTGCATGCTACTTGCAATTTTTGTTTTTCATCGCTTGTAATAATGGAATGAAAATGTAAGCTGTAAGCATTCTCAAATATAAAGTATATGCTATGATGTACATATGATACATAATTTCTTGTTGCTTTTAAAGTTGCTTTTGTTCTGTTTCCCACTGATTTCATACCAGCACTTGAAAGGATCATTACAATCTCTCTAGAGGTTTAGAATGATTCAGGATGTTCAATGAATAGTTCTCAGTGATAGGAGGGAGAATATTTTAAGAAGTATTTCTTTTCAAATATATGATTGTTCTCTAGGTTTGTGATAATAACAACATTGTCTAAGATTCTTTTATTTCCAAAAGAGGAATAATTGAGGCATTTGCAAATAATTGAGGTGCATTAAGTTTCAGTGCTGTAATTTCTTATAACAAGTGTATGGATGAAGAATTTGGAGGTTTAAACTTTTAGCTCCTAGAAATTCTATACAATAAATCTCCTGCAATTTGTCACTTTTGTTAAAAAGAAAAGTTGGTTCCAGCACAGTGTCACAAAGAATTGCTCATATAAAGGTAAGTGTAAACTCTCCCTAGTTCTATTCTCAGATTCTTTCAGATCCCTGGGTCTATTGGCAAGGCATTCAAGGACATCATTTGGCAGAAAGTTTATCTTAAACTGAATTCTGAACTCCTAAAACCAGTACCTTTTTCTTCACTGGTCTTTAGACTTGTTACCCAGATTCAAACTTTAGTCCATGGCAGATTTCCCAACTTGGTCTTTAGTATACCACTTTTAATTGCTTTGTTCACCAGAAAAAGATTGCTTTTCAAGTAGGAAAAAAAAAAGAACCTTCACTAGCCATAAATTTATTGGTTACTTAAAAATGAGTTTACACCTACGGCCCAGTTTTTTACACTCATTTTTGCCCTACTATTTCCCTTTATATTATAGCTTCTAGTATTTATATGTGTATGAATACACGCACATACACAAAAATACATGTAATTTATATAAGAGCTGGGGTCATCTCAATAAAAAAGTAATTTAAAAAGAGCTGGGGTCAGAATTACCATATAATTAAATTGGTTTGCTTTATTATTTGCCTATTATCCAAGTCTGTTGACTTTAGTTAAAAAAAAATATGATCGAACCTATTCCAATTTGGAATCCAAAGAGCCCTTCCATTTAGCACTGTTACTGAGGGCAGACCCCTTTTAAAGTCATACTACCATTCTAACTTTGGAAAGTGCCTAGTATCCAAATGACTTGATGTACTTTCTGAATCTGATACAGAAACTGACTGGCCAGAACAATATATTGATTAGCTATAATTTCTATTTTTGAAATCATTTATAACCAGCGTTTTCAAGAAGAGTTTGTATATTAGAAGTCCTCGAGGTTTCAAAGTCTTTTGATCCTTTCTTACTGTATATAATCAGAGTGAGACTGCAAAGACTGTTTTATTATCTGTTTGCCTTTGTACATATGTATAGCTTATTTGAATAATCATTGTACATCTCCATTCATGTTGTTCTTTGCTTTGTATATAAATTAAAAGAGTTGAGCCAGGTGTTGTTTCATGTTTATCATCTTTAGAAATGACCAGACACACACACACACACACACACACACACACACACACACACGCACACATATACACACATGTGTGTATGTCAATATTTACTACCTATTTCTAGTAGAAGCTATTAAAAATTCTTTAATTTTATTTAGACTGAATGAGGACTGAGAGTACACAAAGGTGTTGGTAAAAGTTAGTTTGAGAAAATATGTTAGGTTAACTTTTATATTTAAAAAATAAAATTTTAGTTCAACCTTCCTTTTTGTCTGAGTTTTAAAAAAAAAAAGGAAAAATTCACCTTATGTTTGTTTCCTGGAAGACCTGTGGTTTCAGAGGAATTTGGCCTAGAGAATAAACAAATTTCTATATGCATTGCATTTTCATTAGCAGCATTTATCAGAATAAAAGAGATTTTATTAAAAATATTTAATTTATGAGCTTGTACAGCAGAATATATAAGGTACATAGTTTTAGTTTTTCTAGTGAAACTGGGATTGTAGTCATTCTAGTGTTGAAACTGAAAAATAGATGTTTTTTGTCCAGTACATATTTTATTATTTCCCTAAAGTTTGTACTTGTTTTATAATTCTTTGTTCACTTAGGTTAAAATTTTGGTTTTAAAATATTTTGAAATCATTATTTAAATGCAAATGTCTATTTTTCATAAGTAAAGTTAGACCTCTGGATCATGTGCCAAAAATTTTGAACCACATTTTCTTAACAAATGATATAATGGTGTTACATTACTAAATGGTACCCTGTCACAGAATTGCTCACTTATGAAAAACCAGTTTATAACTTGACAGATGGATAGAGATTCTATTGGTTATAGTGAAGATTGGTTTATGCTCATGTATTAATGTTTTTTTAAGCTTAAACATCCCTGCTCTCTCTCTTTGCATATAAGGATACCAGTCATATTGGATCATGTATTAGCTTTTTAAGTAACATAAAGTGAATAGTTATAGGATCCTGAGTTGGGAATGGAGTAGGTATTACTGAAGAATACATTTCACTCATGGAAAAGCAGATACTTAAAAATCACAAAACACTGATTTAACCTTTATAGTTTATGACAGATCTACAGAAGCTGTTCTATGAAGTAATAGTCTAAAAGCTCTCACTTTAAATGTTTTTTTCTCTATCATAACAATTTTGTTACTTTATATGTATACTTTTCATATATTATGATTTTGATATTAAAGGGTTTTAGGTTTATTGTATGTAGCAATACAGCAGCAAATATTGAGGATAATAGTGAACTTTGAAAGTTGAGCTAAAATTTACATGAAAGATAAAATGATAGAAGACATTTAAGAAGAGTGCACATCTTAGGGTAAATATATTTAAACAAAAGTAGAGAGTAGATTAATAAGTACAGAGAATTTTCTAATTCACATTTCAGATAGGAACAGTTGTTTTTTACTTGGAACCATAAAGAAAATGTTAAGGAACAGCTAGTTGTTCAGGATCCACCATGAAGCTGAAAAGAGAAAAAGAGTTTTTTTTTAATAATGAAAATAACTGCTAGGGCTAAGTTAGTTCAAGGTGCAAGTCATTCTTAAAGAGACTATTTTCCCTCACCTTTAGTCTGTATAATTACTTATCTTTCAAGTTACTATTTCCTGACTTGATTGAACTTTCCTGTGCACTTGTTAGTTGTACCATATCTTTTGACACTTGGTTGCAGTCTAACTAAAAAGTTTTTGTTATATATGAATAGAGATTGTCTTGGCAATGAGATTATAAACGCCCTGAAGATAAAATCATGTTGTTGTTGTTTTAATCTTCCCAGTTCAGGAAGTTTGGGTATAAGTAAGTGGATGTGTTTTAAATAATTTTTTTTAGTATATCTGTATTGTAAAATTAGAAATATTTTCCCCAGTAAATGTAAGTATCCTAAAGACAAACCTATGTCAAAGAAGTAAGATTGGTGGAATGAGGTGAGAAACAGACAAATGTGAAGGATTAAAATTTCTTTTTAAAGCTGTTTAAATAATACACTGACTGGCAATAGGATCTTACTTTCTTATGTATCCTTTTTTCCCATAACCATAAGGCTTTCTCCTTTGCCAAGGTATATTCTGCTCCACAGACCAATTCTCATACTCTTTTTGTCTGGGTGTTTTATGATAGCTTATCAGCATAGGCTCCATATTCCAGTATGCCTCATTTAAGTGATTTTTATATTTGAGAGTTCATAGGAATATATTTTGGTTTATATTTTTGTATCTAGTGCAGACTGGTTTATTTGCTTTGTTTATTTAAATAGATTTGTTTTATTTATTTTTGGCTGAGTTGGGTCTTTGTTGCTGCTCACGGGCTTTCTCTAGTTGCGGCAAGCGGGGTCTACTCTTCATTGCGGTGCTCGGGCTTCCCACTGAGGTGACTTCTCTAATAGCGGATGGAGCATGGGCACTAGGCATATGTGCTTCTGTAGGTGTGGCACGCGGCTCAGTAGTTGTGGCTCACAGACTCTAGAGCGCAGGCTCAGTAGTTGTGGCACACGGGCTTAGCTGCTCTGTGGCATGTGGACTCTTCCCGGACCAGGGCTTGAACCCATGTCCCCTGCATTGGCAGGCAGATTCTTAACCACTGCGCTACCAGGGAAGTCCCTGCTTTATTTCTTAAGATGTATCTTAAGTAAACCACTTAGAAATCTTAATTAAAAGGCAGTATTGGGCTTCCCTGGTGGTGCAGTGGTTGAGAGTCCGCCTGCCGATGCAGGGGACACGGGTTCATGCCCCGGTCCGGGAAGATCCCACATGCCGCGGAGTGGCTGGGCCCGTGAGCCATGGCTGCTGAGCCTGCGCTCCGCAACGGGAGAGGCCACAGCAGTGAGAGGCCTGCGTACCACAAAAAAAAAAAAAAAAGTCTTATTAGAAATTGTTATTTGTGAATTAGTAATACAAACCCACTCATTCTGTGTTTCTAACTGTAATAACTTTCAGATTTTTATTTTAGGTCAAAATATATGCAGCATTTCAAAACTACATAAACAAAATGCACAAAACTAGTTATTACAAATATAAGTCATATGGACATTAAAATCATAAATGATATTTATAAGCTAATTTCAGCTTTTTGTCCAGGGAGATATATCTGCTGTTTTTCCCCAAGGGAAATCAGCTGTTAACAGTGATAAAACTTTCAGTTTAAAATAGAGTAGGATGGCCCAATAGATGTTAAAAATCTTGTTTGAAGTAGGTTTTTAAAATTGTGTTAGAATCAAGCCTAACTTTTTTTTTTCTATCAAATTCCAGTGGTTATAGAAATTAGATGTGATGTGAAAATCAATGAAAAATAGGGTAGCAATTAAAAGGCATTAAATTGTATTCACTCTGAATTCTGAGAACAGGAATTGATCCAGTTTTATCTGTACTCAGTTTTTCTCTCTAAATTAGGAAATGCTCTGAGAGAGAAAGAGTAATAGAATGCATGTACCAATGATACTAATAGTGCATAAACCTGCCCTTAAGATCTAGAGTAAATATAAAAAATCAGGCTGAGACTGTCAGAGTCAGCCAACTTGAAAGCATTGACACCTGATCTCCCCATCTCCTCACCTAGCTTCAATTCCAGAATTGACTTTTTCATTTTCCATTTATTGCCAATCCATCAAAATCTACCCTAATTTTAAAATTCTTACCATTTTATTAAAACTTCTCTTGTCAAATCCAATTTTCAGTCCCATTCTCTTCAGTCATGCTCTCCTACATAGGCCCCCTGAGGAGCACTGTACCTTGCATGTTACTCCTCTTTTGGTTTCCTTGATACTCTGCAACTGTGACTCTCCTATCTCTGGTTCCCCTCAGTCTCCTTAATGAAAGGAGGCTTTTCTCTCTGCCTTTTAAATAAAGGCAGTTCCTCAGGCTTCTGTTAGATATTTTCTTCTTACCTACACACTTTCTCACCAACCCCCGGCTTCAACCATCATCTTGCTATGGTTAACTTCTGAAAATTCTATCTGCAAGGGAACTCTATGGATATCATCTTGGTTCAGATGCTTTTTTTTTTCCTGGCCTAGATTATTGCCCTGCCTGACCAATTTCTCTCCTCTCGTGACATTCACCTTTCTCCCTCCTGCCACAGTTACTACTGATTAGAGCATTCACTAGCCCTCTCAAAAACCTTTAATGGCTCCATAATACTGTAAGAAGAAAGTTAAAATTCCTTATTTTCAACTCCCATTTCCTACTCTCTCCTCTCTTTGCACATGTACCATATACAAGCCTTATGCTTTAATCATATCTTTGCACCAATTAACACAGCACATTTAACATTTCTTACATTTGTTCATGTCTACAATTTACCTCTAAGTACCTTCTTCTCCATCTTTATTTGTCCAAATCTAATTTTTTAAAGTCCAGCTCAAGGATCATCTCCTCATTAAAAACTGTTAAAGAGGCAATCCACTCCTCTAAATTCACATAGCACATTATGAGTCTAATGGGTAACTACTATGTATGTCCTGAGCTTGTTATTTTTCTACAAACATTTGTCTTTCCTACTGGACAGAAAGCATTTTATAGGTAGGGACTGTATTTTTACTTTGTACCCTCTATAGCTCCCAACACAATGCTTGTTCATAATTGGAGCTCAATCAGTGCTAGTAAACAGGCTAGGAACCCCAGTATCCCCAGTGCTTAGCACTTATTAACATTCAGTAAAAGTATGTTTAATTGGTAATTGAATGGATGGGTAGATGAACAAATAATTTTTGTTCTCAATTATCTTAAATAAGCTTTGGCTAGGCCAGACTTCTCAGGCAAGTTCATTTCAAATTTCTCTTTCCCTTCTCCTTTTTCTCCAATTACAAAAAATATTTAACAATTATTATAATAAAGATATTTCTAACATAATTCTAATCTCCAATCTATGGTCACCTATTTCAAATTTATTCAATACACTATAATATAGTAAAGTATTTGAATAATTTTTTGAAATGTCATGATTTGTACTTCAAATTGTTAAAAGGTGACCAGCAAATGACTAATATTAGGTTTAATACAGCCAGGAATACAAATGGGGTCAACTAAGGACTAAAGGCAATAGAAAAAATATATAGATCTCTTATTTCCTACCCCCACTCTCCAATTTTAAGATAGATAAAAAAATAGAGTACAGTTGATGAAGGGGAAGGCGCTAGAACATACTGTCTTTTAAACAGAGAAAGGCAATACAAAAGCACATAGAAGAATTGTGAACCCAGGATAATTACCAGGAACTAGCATAGTAGACGTGAGTTCTGGAGTTTCCAAGAAATCCACATTACTTCTTTGGAAGGTCTTGCTATAATTCATCTGACGGTGGCTGTATAAATAATTATAGGTTACGGCTGTGCAATTTATTACAATCTTCCTGAGTAGAATGTAGCACAGTTCAAATTCACTCAAGGTGGCAAGGTTTCGGATGATTTAGATTAAGTGCCTGAATACGGATTTCTTTTCTTGGTTATTTACCCTTAAAAAATGACTAAGGAGTAATTTAACAAGTATCACCAGAATTTTTTTTTAAAACAGGAGAGCACTAATTCTCTAGAGAAGATAAAACAAAAGGAGATAACTGTAATTACAGCAAGAAGTTTAAACAGAAGGAAGACTATCTTGGGCATCAGGATGTTTAAAAAATAGGATAGCTAAGAAGAAGGACTATAGATTTTCCATCTCTAGAGGATAAAAAGAAAGAAAAATCATCTAAAAGTGTAGGCCTGGAACTGCAGAGTTGAATAAGTTGCCTTTAAAGCTCCCTTTTGTGCCTGAAATTCTATTGATGTCATTATGCATTATAGCACAGTGTTTAAAATAGCCACAAAAATAAAAATTTTAGGTGAAATATGTATCAAATAAATTTCCAGGTATTTGTTTCATTACCATCATTTAACACCCCAAAATATGGACTTATTGGAGAGCTATATTCTCTGTGCCATTTAAAGCCAACTAGAACTATATAATCTCAGAATAGCAAAATTTCCTTCATCTATTTTTCTAATTATATATTTGTTACTTATTAATAATTATTTTAATTTCAAAGAACTTGATTTATTTTTTAACTTTATCTAGGAATAGTTAACAAATATAATTATATACAAAACTGAATGATTACAAGAGAAGTTGACATGCTTTTCATCTTTTCCAAACAATGTCTTGAATTTCCCTTTTATTTGCAGTAAGTAAAGACATTTCAAAAAGCTGTTAAGCTATGATGATCTTAACCATTATATATAGCTATATTGCAAAATAAAAACCACAGAGCTTAAGAAAAATTAGGAGGTAAAGTTATTTTCATCTTTTTCTGCATCCTTTGTCTCCCACCCCTGCATACCTTAGACACCCATGACCCACATCTAAATCTGTTTACCTGAAAGCATCAGTAAAATGGTAATTCTTAAAGTGTGATCATAATCAAAAGTTTTTGTGCTTCAAAAGGAAAGTAATTTCAAATCCATAAAAAGAGTGAGATTTAGGAAAATGAGCAAATAAGACAGGTTTTAAGGTGAGGTAAAGGGAATGGAGTTTTTTCTACAGGTTCTAAAATTATATCATGTATATTGCCACCTCCCTGGCAAAAAAATTAAAAAAATAAGGCCTGCTCATAACTTACCTATTCCACACACTACTATTCTCCCAGAACTCGTAAATCGTATAATGAGATTCATTTGAAAGCTTCTGTATAGAAATACTGAAATGGAAAAGGAAAGGTGTAATTAGCCACAGGAAATTAAATACAAGAAATAAACTAATATTTCTAATCACCTCTAATCTTATCCGTTTGTATAGGAAACACCTATGGTTCCTGCATGAAAATTGAAGTTTTGTCAATAATTGATTAACATGTCTGTTTGTTTAATATACGTTTTTAGTTTTCTGGTTTGGCATCATGAATACTGTCTCAGTATATTTCAGAAATCACAAATATAACTTTGTAAAATTTCATTCATATATCTATTCAAAAAGATTTTGTGAGTTCTGTTTTGCCAGGGTTCAGAAAAATGTGAGTGCATGCCACCTTCCTTGCCCTCAGCTGTTGCTCTTTGGATCAGTCCAATCAGCCTCCAAAGCTCTTGCCCTTACCTCTATCTCTGGATTGACAGCTTTTGTTTGGGGTCCTGCTGTAAGCTAAGTCACCTGGACCACACTGCTACACAACTAACTCCAACTTTGCCAGTGCCCAGTGTTGGTCCTCCTCCTTTCTCTTTTACACACTCACACCTCTCAACTTTCTCGCTGTCCAGATCAAGTTTGAGTCCATATTCTGGCTATAATTGTAGTTTTTTTTGTAATTGCTTTTCCAATTTAGGGAAGACAAATTTGTTCCTTCCAGCCTTCTGGACTAGCCTGAAAGTGGCTAATAGCCTATATAATATGTTTTGGAGTAGTGAAGAGAGAGGAGGTGGGTGAAAAGACAAGTTGAGGTGAAGACTGGATTTAATCCGGTAGCAATGAGGAGACACAAAAGGGTTTAAAGCAGGGAGAGTCTCTGTTGAAGCTGGGTTTTAAAAGATCCTTCTGATGGCCGTGTGAGGTAGCCTATGGAGAACAGTTCAAAGCAGGAAGAAAAGCTAGAGAGGTAGTGAAATTAGCTTAGGTGAGAGATGATGAAGATCCAAATTAAGGTAGAAAGAAAGGAAGAGGGGATAGATTCATAAATTTAAGGGAGAGTAGGACACAAATATAAAGATTCCTTTAAAAAATTAATTCCACAAGTCCAGCTTGTTCAGCCTAACGTTTCACAGTATATTCAGATTATAAATCAAAATCAGAGGTTAGAAAAACAATAAGGATTTAAAAAAACAAATCAGATGGGGTGCTTTTTTTATTTTTTTTTGTGGTACGCGGGCCTCTCACTGTTTTGGCCTCTCCCGTTGCGGAGCACAGGCTCTGGACGCGAACGCTCAGCGGCCATGGCTCACGGGCCCAGCCACTCCGCGGCATGTGGGATCTTCCCGGACCGGGGCACGAACCCGTGTCCCCTGCATTGGCAGGCGGACTCTCAACCACTGCGCCACCAGGGAAGCCCAGTGTGGTGCTTTTTTAAATGGAAGTATAGTTGATTTACATTATATTTCAGGTATACAGCATAGTGATTCAGTAGTTTTGCAGATTATACTCCGTTAAATGTTATTACAAGTTAATGGTTATAATTCCCTGTGCTATACAATACATCCTTGTTGCTTATCTATTTTATACATAGTAGTTTGTATAAACTACTCTTTTTTAATTTTTTAAAAATAATTTTTATTGGAGTATAGTTGATTTACAGTGTTGTGTTAGTTTTGGGTTTACAGCAAAGTGAATCAGTTATACATAGACATATATCCACTTTTATGATTCTTTTCCCATATAGGTCATTTCAGAGTATTGAGTAGACTTCCCTGTGATACACAGTAGATCCTTATTATCTATTTTATATAAAGTAGTGTGTATATCTCAATCCCAATAAATTGAGAGATTGGGAAAAATTGGGAGAATAGAATATTGATTTAATAGCGAACATACGGTAAAATAGCCAAGCTCAGTGTAAATTTAGGATTTACCTAAGTGTGGCCAGCAGATGGTGGTAACTACACAGAAATTGTAATACTTATTTGGCTTGTAGTTTGGTGTTTTTCACAGAGCTATTGATCAAGCTTGCTTCAGTTAAGATATGATGTAGCAAGTATTGTTATTAGTTCAATTTCAGATTTTCTCGGGAAAGGTTTATAACATAATCAAAGGAATTGAACAGAAAGTGAAACTAGAGATTTTCTAACCCCAGGAGTTTATAGATGGGCTTTTGGGGGGGTTCCTTGAAATCCCAGAAATGAGCTGAAAATTACTGTGCATATCTACTTTTTCCTGGGAAGAGAATCCATAGTTCTCATCATAGTCTAAAAGGATCTGTAATCCCCAAATGTAATCTGACAATGTAATGGTCAAATTTCAGTCCATGACTATGAACTGCCTCCTACAAACTAATTCATTTGTATTACTTATTACATATAAAAATCACTTATCCTGCTATCTGAACCTGCCATTTTCCAGACTAGCCACAAGAAATTCACAAAATTTTAGCCTGATGCTCAAGTTTTGAAGGACTGAAGAAGATAAACACAGTGTGATAAGGTAGTGGTTTGAAGTATAGCCATACAGGCTTACCTTCATCCACCATGTATTAGAGCTTTGTCACCTTGGGCCCATTACTTAACCTGTTTCCTCACCTGTTAAATGGTGGTAATAATAGTACTGAGTACTAAATAAAGCATTACATGTAGAATGTTTTGCCCAGTAATTGGTATATTGTATGTGTGTATATGTGTGTGTATGTATGTGTGTGAGCTGTTAGCTCAATAGTGAAAAACAAAGTAGCACTTTCCTTAGGTGAGTGAAAGCTAAGCCTTAATGCTATCAAAGTTGAGAAACATGACAGAATTAAAAGGAACAGAAAAGAAAATGAGGGAAAAAGACAAATCTTTGAAAACAATGAGGAGCAGCAAGCCAATGATAATGATGATACCAATTATTACATTATTATACATACTAATAACAATGGCGATGGTTGCTAACATGTATTGCTCTGTTCCAGGCCCTGGTTTAAGCATTTCCCATGGATTAAGTCATTTTACCTTCACAGTCACTCTGGGAATCATATGGTAGATACTGTCTGTTGCCTCCCCAACTTTTATTCCCCTCTCTCTAACCAAACCCTGCCATTGTTCATTTTGCAATATATCCAATGTACCCATCAGTGCTGGGCTGAGACAGTCATCACAATCTCCTTTCTGCTAAATATTTGTTTTCTAACCTCCCCTGTATCCAGGAATAGCCATGTAACTTGAGTTGGGCTGATGAGATGCCAAGGGAAGTATGCTGAGAAGCAAGGACTTCTGGGAAACTTTCTGTCCTTAGGTTCAGACATGAGAGGATGGCTTGTTGGTGTTGCTCCTTTCTCCTTCTTCCTGACTGTAGGCCATCTGGTCAAGAGCCAGATGGAAGAGTTGAAAGACCAGTTCAGATTGTGTCTCAAAGGACTATGGGTGAAAATGCTAATCAAAATTGTTCTACAGACTGGGTGCTTTCAATTAAGGGCAAAACTGACCAATACACAGCAATGACATTTAAGGACATTGATATTTGAGACTGTACAATACAGATAATAATACATATGCAGTGATGACACTGAGACAGCAAGAAAAGGTTAATGATAAAATTTTTAGAAACTTCAGTCAGCAATATTTCTGTTAAAAGGGCTTAGGGCTTGAATGATTAGCTTTCAATTATTTGCAAACTTAAAATTACATGATGTAACTCTGAGCTTTTGCTTTGTGACTTTACTAACTTAAACACCCTCAGTCTTCCTCCTCAATGTATTCATACTTCCTGTGGCACTTAAAAACTCACTGGCTAAAGCAAGAGTTCTTTGGCTAAGCTGTCTCTGGATAAGTCACTTAGAGCTTCAGCCCTGAGCTCCAGGACACCTTGAACATTCCAGGAGCTGGAAAATGTCAGTGAAATGGGGAAAAATGATGTAGCTCAGGAACGATTGGGATTAAACATCTTACTTAAGGTAGCTTGGCTCATCAGGAACAGGACACACTTCGTCTTGGCTTCCTCTGTTCCCCAGGTGGCCTACCTTAACTCACAGAGCCTAATCACTGGAGTAAAGGGCACACAGGAGGGATAGTTCCTACAATTCTCCACCACACTACGGCCACCCTTTTATTTTGTCTATATAAAAATGCTGATAAATTAATGGTTCAATGTGCCACAGGGTACCATGAGTTCTTAAGGATGTTTGGCCATAGTACAACTCCCAGGGTTGATTCTTACAATGCAGTTCCACATTCATCTTCCCTACATCCTTGACATGGAGTTCAGAATACATACAAATTCTAGAATTTGGTAGCTGAGAGTGACTTCAGAAATCATTTTATTCTACTTAACAGCTGTGAAATTAAGGCCAAGAACATGGCTTTAATTGTTCATGAATGAGTATCCTATTTTCCCAACTGGTTTCCTAGATCCTTGGAAGCAGAAACTATTCTCAACTTTCCAAAGTCATGCATGGTTCTGAGAATACACTGTGTGCATCACATGTATTCAGTTGGTACCTCCCCGTGCCAAACACAGGGATTAAATAAGCCTTCATGATTACAAAATATGTGAAAAGAGGAATCAAAAAATGTGTGTGTGTGTGTGTGTGTGTGTGTGTGTGTGTGTGTGTTATACATGGGTCACACAATTGCTCTGCTTGGGTTTTTCAGTAACTTTTTTTTTAACATCTTCGTTGGAGTAAAATTGCTTTACAATGTTGTGTTAGCTGCTGCTATATAACAAAGTGAATCAGCTATATGTATACATATACCCCCATATCCCCTCCCTCTTGCATCTCCCTCCCACCCTCCCTATCCCATCCCTCTGGTGGTCACAAGCACGAGCTGATCTCCCTGTGCTATGAGGCTGCATCCCACTAGCTATCTATTTTACATTTGGTAGTGTATATATGTCAATGCTACTCTCTCACTTCATCCCAACTTCCCCTTCCCCTTCCCTGTGTCAAGTCTATTCTCTACATCTGCATCTTTATTCCTGTCCTGCCCCTACGTTCTTCAGAACCTTTTTTTTTTTTTAGATTCCATATATATGTGTTAGCATACGGTATTTGTTTTTCTCTTTCCCAAACCCACTGAGTTAATACAACCCATGTTTAATTCCAGAGCCAGACTTCTTAGCTGCAGAAGTATTCTGCCAGAGTGCGCATAAAATATAACTAGTAATTACTGGGAGGAACACCAAAGAGACATAAAGTATGTGTTTCTATGTGCACATACATGCATGCACACATGTGCTAAAAAGCTTTCCCAATGTTCTAAGAGTATTGTGAAATACAATTTAAACAAGCTCCTAAGGTAGGGGTGGATTTGGTTGTGGCAGTTTTCCAGGAGCAGGTGAGTTTGATCTTTGGCATTAAGGTAGAGCATGGTCTGGCAGAGACCTGAAGCTGGGTGCACACTTCTGGGAAGGAGAGTGGCCAGATCGAAGGCACAGCAGTAAGACAATAGATTATGCTGGAAAGGCAATATGCAGCTGGGCACTGTTGAGGCATAGTGTTCAGGTGAGGGAGAACAAATGGTAGCAGTGCTATGGATCTCTGGGGTCTGTTGGTAGTATAATTGTAGGGTCAGGATAAACTTCTGGCATTTGATAAGCTACTCATTAGATAGTTATTGCAGGTTTCTGAGTAAGAGAATTCTATGATAATTGTTTCCGGGAAATTATAATTGTAGTAGTTGTTTCTCGGACTACTTGGAGTAGAGAAACTGAAGATGAGGTATAGTTAGTATATTTTAGTAGCCTGAGATAACAGAAGCCTGAGCTGGAGTGGCCATGGAAATAACTTTTTTTTTTTAAATGACAAAGTCCTGCCATCAAGACTTCAGAGATGGTGCAATTTCATAATGAATGGCTGAAATAGTGGTTATTAGGCCATAGGGCGCACTCTCAAGGTAGCAATCAGAGCTAGATGCATTAGAGTTGAGGCCTCATATACCAGAGATGATTTAAATCAGAGTGTGAGTCTGCCTGGATGCAAAAGGAGGAATTTCAGTCTATTTGACTTCCCTTGGTGCTCTTAATGCTCAAATCCACACAGAGTCCAAGGATAAAAGAGAAAACAGCTCATTGGAATTGGAGATAGCAAATTCTGCATCACCCTGAGGGCTAGAATGACCAGCATAACTTTAGATGAAGATTCTCAAATACCAGTCCTCCAGACCCCACCTTCATCTAAGACACATGCACAGGAGCACTTACCGCAAGCAACCACTTTGGGAGGAAGCGCTCTCCACGTAGTGTTTCAGAGCAAGTTGGAATTCTTCCAAGTCCTCTTCTATCACAGACATCTGACGCTGCACAAGCATGATGTGCTGCAGAGGAAGGGGCAAGTGTTACTTTGTTGACTATCATGGAGCCTCCCTAAGCCAACCCCCTACTGCTCATCCCATCCCTCCTCACAAAACAAACAATTTTTCATCTAAAAATGACTAAAAAGCCCATGACTAGTCCAAGTAATAACACTGTATAAAAGCTGTAGTATAGGCAGGATATTTTCTTGCCTCTAGTAACAGGCACTAAAAAAGGTGTCCTTCATGATGACATATTTCCCTTTTAAAAGCAGTGGTTCTCCATCAGAATCACTGGGGAGGTTTTAAAATTGCATTTATATCAGAATCTCTGGAGTGAGGTTCACGCACTGGTATTCATAAAAACCTCTCCAAATGACTTTAGTGTGCAGCCAGGGTTGGAATCACTGACCTAAAGTCACTCACCAAATTTTAAAGAGAAGTTTTATTGTACACAGTGCACAGCTCCAGCTTCTCCTTGGCTATTTTGTGATATTAGACATATTATGAATTTCATTACAAACAACCAAATTTCAAAAAATATGTGTTCACTGACGCATTTCCAAAGCTACATAAACCATCACAGGGTTCTCAAACAATTAACCACCTATAATAGGCCCCACTCAAATCTCATGGCATTAGATGAAGCCTGTGTTTAATGGATCATGCTGGGTTGGATGACAACTGATTCTTGTAACAAATCCTATTATCCTTATAGCACCTGTCGTTTGAATACTTTCCTAAAGATATGCCTATGGGCTTCTCATGGTATTTTGATCTCAAGATTAGTCCTTTCCTCATCACTTGTTGGTAGTGAATCATAAAAGTGCAAAAACAACAAGGATTGGAGGTGAATTATAAAAGTGCAAAGCAACAACAATAATGTGAGAAAGATTTAGAATATGAGGAAACTAACTTGCATGATCTTACCCAGCTATGTAGAAGTAGAGCTAGAATTAAGCCCCTAGTTTGCTATCTCCAATTCCAATGAGCTTCAACAGCTACCATTGGATGAACACTAATTATATTGTAGGTATTATGTTAGGCACTTTTTATATTGAACAAATGTTCCTACTTTGTGTTCCTACAGGGAATTAGTAAATGCTGGATTCTAGTATACAGTGATGGATTAAGATAGAATTCTTGTCTTCATAGGTTTTAGCAAAGAAATAAACAAGTCTTGAACACTGTGTCTAAGAAGTAATTTTAGGTATGGCCCATGAAACTTATTGTATGTAAATTGATCAGAATTCTACTAAAATTTTGACCAACTGTATTGCCAAATAAATTTTGATCCTTGTGTTAAAATCCTTTGACTATTTAAGGCTTAAAATAATTTTGGGCCCCCAAACTCATATGAGCTGGAGGCAGGCTGTGAATACTGCATAACCCCCAAGAAAGGTAATGTTCCACAATGGGCTGATTCAGGTGTGGTCATGGATGATAATGGACCAAGAAGAAACTCTTAAAGAAGAACAGAAAACAGGGGTCCTCTTAGAATGGAGATCTGGTGTCTAATAGTGGAACTTCCTTCATTAACCAGATCTCAGAATGGAGAT
The DNA here is from genome assembly GCF_003031525.2 of Neophocaena asiaeorientalis asiaeorientalis. Taxonomy (NCBI): domain Eukaryota; kingdom Metazoa; phylum Chordata; class Mammalia; order Artiodactyla; family Phocoenidae; genus Neophocaena; species Neophocaena asiaeorientalis. The sequence continues at coordinate 1,295,119 of NW_020174826.1, forward strand.
CTGGTGTCTAATAGTGGAACTTCCTTCATTAACCAGATCTCAGAATGGAGATCTGGTGTCTAATAGTGGAACTTCCTTCATTAACCAGATCTCAGAATGGAGATCTGGTGTCTAATAGTGGAACTTCCTTCATTAAAATACCTTCCCAGCATGAATTCATCGTTGCAACTAACCTGTGAATGTTGTGTATTTCCTATTCATCTATTTTCTGAGTGGCAGTTTTATGGCATTTATCCTGGCCTAGTTTTATCATTGTATATTTTATCTGTGTGTGTGCAGAGGTTGGGCATTTCAGACCTTAAAGGGCTACATCCTGACCTTACAGATAAGACTAAACATCATCCAGGGATCCTGGATTTGAGCTAGAAGCAGTAACTGGAGGAGACTTTGGGCGGTCTCCCTTGTGAAGGTAATGTGTTCTATAAATGTGAAAAGAAAGTTGCAAATGAACACCTGATGACCAGAAGGTAGACTATGGCACAGACTCCAAACTGTTCATCAAAATCCATTTCTTTCTTCTTTCTAGATATAGAGTTAGACATACAAATTCCATTATCCCTTGCAGTTAGGTGTAGCCAACCGACAAGTTCTCACCAACAGAATATGAGCAGAAGTACTGTGTACTACTTTTGAGCCAAGACTTTCAGGAAAGATGTGAGCCTCCTCCACCTTCTCTTTTTCTTTTCTGCTAGTAAGATGAAGACCTGCCTTAGGACTGGCAGGCCCATAGGTGAGAGAAGTCTGTGTCCCTGAATCATTGTGTGGACTATTTACTAGGAAAACTTTTATTGCATTGGAATCATCCTACATCTTGGGTCTATTTGTTTCCATAACCTAGTCACCTAAATGAGTTCAGTAATTTTAATTGAGCGTTATCTTATTTCCCTTCAGGATCAGGAATCAAAGTCAATAACTATCTCCTAAGGTTGTATAATGAACAATCAGCCTTCTATCTGACTCTTCCAGGGCCTAGGTTTTTTTTTGTTTGTTTGTTTTTGTTTTCTGTAACATCTTTATTGGAGTATAATTGCTTTACAGTGGTGTGTTAGTTTCTGCTTTATAACAAAGTGAATCAGTTATACATATACATATACATATGTTCCCATATCTCTTCCCTCTTACATCTCCCTCCCTCCCACCCTCCCTATCCCACCCCTCTAGGTGGTCACAAAGCACCGAGCTGATCTCCATGTGCTATGCGGCTGCTTCCCACTAGCTATCTATTTTACATTTGGTAGTGTATATATGTCCATGCCACTCTCTCACTTTGTGCTAAAGATAATCTCTACCAAAATAATTATGGATACATCCTTTTGACAAAAATCTACAGGTCAGGTATTTGATGAACAGTGACTCACATGATTCTTATGGGCTTTCCTAATGAAATATTATAAATATATCCACCTATTCCATCACAATTCTTTTAGTCTGAAGGCAATTGTTATGTGATCTAGTGAGGCAGGTTATAAATATGACCAGAGTCCTTCACTGCTCCCTGAACCCATGCCCTTTGAAATGTGACTTTTTACTTCTCCATCTAGACATGGATTCTATTTCCCCTTTTCTTGGATCTGGGCTGGACTTCTAACTTGCTTTGGCCAACAGAACATGGCAGAAGTGGCACTGTGGTGGTTTCAAATTTAGGCCCCAACAGACCTTGTGAGTTTCCACCCTTTTGCTTGGATCTCTGACATTGTCATGTAAATGAGCCCTGCTAGAGCAGGGGTCAGCAAACTTTTTTTTTTTTTTTTTTTTTTTTTTTTTCGATGCGGAGCACAGGTTCCGGATGCGCAGGCTCAGCGGCTCCGCAGCATGTGGGATCCTTCCGGAACGGGGCACGAACCCATGTCCCCTGCATCGGCAGGCGGACTCTCAACCACTGCGCCACCAGGGAAGCCCCAAGCAAACATTTTATGTAAAGGGCCAGATAGTAAAGGTTTTAGGCTTTGAAGGCCATATGGTTCCTGTCACAACTACTCAACTTCCCTGTTTTATTGTGAAAGCAAACATAGGCAATAAATAAACAAATGGGTATGGCTCTATTCCAGTGAAACCTTATATATAAAGACAGGCAGTGAGCTGTAGTTTTGCCAACTCCTATGCTGGAGGATTAAAACCACATAGAACAAAGCTGAGTCAGTGGATTCATCCTAGCTGAGGTCCTAGACATGAGAAAGCCCAGCTAAGATCAGTAAAGCTGGCATGCAGCTGATTACAGACGCCAAAAGGGAACCAGCTGAGACCACCAAGATGACCTCGCCCTAAATTGCCTACATGCAGAATTGTGGTTTAAGCCATTCCGTTTTGGGTGGTTTGCTATATAGCCATAGCTAAATGGTTCATTTACGTATATACATGGATGTGAATATGATTTGGAAAAATTAAATTTACTTTGCAATCCAAACAAGGCACTTCTTTCCCCTCTTTTCCTCAGATATGTACACAAAGAAATAAACTTATAAAGGGGCCCAGATAATCTGCCTGCATTTTATGACTACTGTGACAAGTGGAGCTTTTTGAATCTTGGGTAATTTAAGGTAGACTTTCTGAGGTCCAAAGAAAATCCTTATATTTTTCTATGCTGGCTAGGTTAAGATGTGGTATATGGAGTATGGGAGAAGTAGGGAAGGGGTCCTAATATCTTCATGATATTTCTATATGTCTCTTGTTTAAAATATACAGACTTTAATCCTTACTGAAATCTGAGATCCTATAATGTAAATGGCCAGCCCAGAACTTTCTTTCACGGTAGAAAATAGTGCTACATTTTTGTTTCTCTGCTTTGGAAGGGGTTAGTGTTGCTTTTATGACTTACCTTATAGGGATTTTGTTACAATGGAATTAGGGTGGAATATTAGGGATTTCTTGGGCTGAGAAGTGCTAATTATGAAAGGTTAATCCAGGTTTACTGAATAGTATTTGCCAGTGACGTTACGTTACAGTTGCGTGTACCTCTGATTTCTTGGATCTTTTTATTTCAAGAAATATCAGCTTTTTAAATAACTGGAGACAAAGAAATGTTTTAAACACAACCAATTTGTTTTATGTTATTCTGTCTCTATTTACTACATTTACAACTGTGTTCCAAGCATTCTTCAGAAACATCAGAACCTTCCTTGTGTGCTCTTGTTGGAGTCTCTTAACAGCTACTGCAAAGCAAGACTATGTTTTCAAAGTCTCAGACATATTAGTTGGCAATAGCCCACAAAACACATTAAAGTGCATGGTAGAATTAATTTACTCACAAAATATTATTCATAGGTTTAATGAGGATACAGAAGGAAAAAAAAAGATATTAGATTTGTAAACTCCTATTGTATGAAAAGGGATTCTAGTGTATATATACAAAAATAATGTGCTCAAGAAAAGTTAACAGTTTTTGAAAAGCACCAGAATGTGATAAAACTTTGTTTAAAATTATATTGACTTTTTTGTTAACATCTTTACTGGAGTATAATTGCTTCACAATGTTGTATTAGTTTCTGCTGTATAAAAGAGTGAATCAGCTATACATACCCTTATATCCCCATCACACTTCCCTCTTGCATCTCACTCCCACCGTCCCTATCCCAGCAATGTGCTGATCTCCCTATGCAATGTGCTGATCTCCCTATGCAATGCAGCTGCTTCCCTCTAGCTATCTATTTTACATTTGGTAGTGTATATATGTCAATGCTACTCTCTCACTTCGTTCCAGCTTCCCATTCCCCTTCACCATGTCCTCAAGTCCACCCTCTATGTCTACATCTTTATTCAAGTCCTGCCATTTCTCTAGGAGGTGGGTCAAAAAGGATGTTGCTGTGATTTATGTCACAGAGTGTTCTGCCGGTGTTCTCCTCTAAGAGTTTTATAGTGTCTGGTCTTACATTTAGGTCTTTAATCCATTTTGAGTTTATTTTTGTGTATGGTGTTAGGAAGTGTTCTACTTGTATTCTTTAACATGTAGCTGTCCAGTTATCCCAGCGCCACTTATTGAAGAGGGTATCTTTCTCCATTGTATATTCTTGCCTCCTTTATCAAAGATAAGGTGACCATATGTGCATGGGTTTATCTCTGGGCTTTCTATCATGTTCCATTGATCTATATTTCTGTTTTTGTGCCACTACCATACTGTCTTGATTACTGTAGCTTTGTAATATAGTCTGAAGTCAGGGAGCCCGATTCCTCCAGCTCTGTTTCTTTTTCTCAAGATTGCTTTGGGTACTTGGGGTCTTTTGTGTTTCCATACAAACTGTGAATTTTCTTCTTCTAGTTCTTTGAAAAATGCCATTGGTATTTTAATAGGGATTGCACTGAATCTGTAGACTGCTTTGGGTAGTATAGTCACTTTCACAATGTTGATTCTTCCAATCCAAGAACATGGTATATCTCTCCATCTGTTTGTATCATCTTTAATTTCTTTCATCAGTGTCTATAAACTGTAAGTTTTCTGCATACAGGTCTTCTGCCTCCTTAGGTAGGTTTATTCCTAGGTATTTTGTTCTTTTTGTTGCAATGGTAAATGGGAGTCTTTCCTTAATTTCTCTTTCAGATTTTTCATCATTAGTGTATAGGAAAGCAAGAGATTTCTGTGCATTAATTTTGTATCCTGCTACTTTACCAAATTCATTGTTTAGCTCTAGTAGCTTTCTGCTAGCATCTTTGGGATTCTCTATGTATAGTATCATGTCATCTGCAGTGACAGTTTTACTTCTTCTTTTCCAATTTGCATTCCTTTTATTTCTTTTTGTCTCTGATTGCTGTGACTAAAACTTCCAAAACTATGTTGCATAATAGCTATGAGAGTGGGCTACCTTGGCTTGTTCCTGATCTTAGTGGAAATGGTTTCAGTTTTTCACCATTGAGAATGATGTTGGCTGTGGGTTTGTCATATATGGCCTTCATTATGTTGAGGTAAGTTCCCTCTATGCCCACCTTTATGGAGGGTTTTTATCATAAATCGGTGTTGAATTTTGTTGATAGTTTTTCTGCATTTATTGAGATATCATATTGTTTTTATTCTTAAATTTGTTAATATGGTGTATCAGATTGATAGATTTGTGTATATTGAAGAATCCCTGCGTTCCTGGGATAAACTCCACTTGATCAGGGTGTGTGATCCTTTAGTGTGCTGTTGGATTCTGTTTACTAGTATTTTGTTGAGGATTTTTGCATCTATGTTCATCAGTGATATTGACCTATAGTTTGTTTTGTTTGATATCTTTGTCTGGTTTTGGTATCAGGGTGATGGTGGCCTCGTAGAATGAGTTTGGGAGTGTTCCTCCCTTTGCTATATTTTGGAAGAGTTTGTGAAGGATCAGTGTTAGCTCTTCTCCAAATGTTTGATAGAATTCGTCTGTGAAGTCATCTGGTCCTGGGCTTTTGTTTGTTGGAAGATTTTTAAATCACAGTTTCAATTTCAGTGCTTGTGATTGGTCTGTTTATATTTTCTAATTCTTCCTGGTTCAGTCTCGGAAGGTTGTGCTTTTCTAAGAATTTGTCTATTTCTTCCAGGTTGTCCATTTTACTGCCATATAGTCGCCTGTAGTACTCTCTCATGATCCTTTGTATTTCTGCAGTGTCAGTTGTTACTTCTCCCTTTTCATTTCTAATTCTGTTAATTTTATTCTTCTCTCTTTTTTTTCTTAATGAGCCTGGCTAATGGTTTATCAATTGAGTTTTTCTTCTCAAAGAACCAGATTTTAGTTTTATTGATCTTTGCTACTGTTTTCTTCATTTCTTTTTCATTTATTTCTGATCTGATTTTATGATTAATTTCCTTCTGATAACTTTATTTTTTGTGTGTTTTTTTTTTTTGGTGAGTCTTCCTCTAATTGCTTTAGGTGTAAGGTTATGTTTTTTATTTGAGATTTATCTTGTTTCGTGACGTAGGATTATATTGCTATAAACTTCCCTCTTGTTGCATCCAATAGATTTCGGGTCATTGTGTTTCTATTGTGATTTGTTTCTAGATGTTTTTTTATTTCCTTTCTGATTTCTTCAGAGATCTCTTGGTTGTTTAGTAGCATATTGTTTAACCTCCATGTTTTCATACTTTTTACAGTCTTTTTTTCCCTATAATTGATATCTAGTCTCATAGCGTTGTGGTCAGAAAAGGTACTTATACGATTTCAGTTTTCTTAAATTTACCAAGGCTTGATTTGTGACCCAAGATATGATCTATCCTAAAGAATGTTCCATGAGCTACTGAGAAAAAAGTGTATTATGTTGTTTTTGGATGGAATGTCCTATAAATATCAATTAACTCCATCTTTTTTAATGTTTCATTTAAAGCTTGCGTTTCCTTATTTATTTTCATTTTGGATGGTCTTTGCATTGGTGAAAGTGGGGTGTTAAAGTCTCCTACTATGATTGTGTTACTGTCGATTTCTCCTTTTATGGCTGTTAGCATTAGCCTTATGTATTAAGGCACTCCTATGTTGGGTGGATAAATATTTACAATTATTGTATCTTCTGCTTGGAATGATCCCTTGATCATTATGAAGTGTCCTTCTTTGTCTCCTGTAATGGTCTTTATTTTAAAGTCTATTTTGTCTGATATGAGAATTGCTACTCCAGATTTCTTTTGATTTCCATTGCATGGAATACCTTTTTCCATCTCCTCACTTTCAGTTTGTATGAACCGCTAGGTCTGATGTGGGTCTTTTGTAGACAGCATATATGTAGGTCTTGTTTTTGTATCCATTCAGCCGGTCTATGTCTTTCGGCTGGAGCATTTAATCCATTTACATTTAAGGTAATTATCTATATGTATGTTCCTATTACCAATTTCTTAATTGTTTTGGGTTTGTTTCTGTAGGTCTTTTCCTTCTCTTGTGTTTCCTGTCTAGAGAAGTTCCTTTAGCATTTGTTGAAAAGCTGGTTTGGTGGTGCTGAATTCTCTTAACTTTTGCTTGGCTGTAAAGGTTTTAATTTCTCTGTTGAATGTGAATGACATCCTTGCTGGTAGAGTAATCTTGGTTTTAGGTTTTTCCCTTTCATCATTTTAAATATGTCCTTCCACCCTCTTCTGGCTTGCAGCGTTTTTGCTGAAAGATCAGCCGTTAACCTTATGGGGATTCCCTTGTATGTTATTTGTTGCTTTTACATTTTTTCTTTGAATTTAATTTTGACAGTTTGATTAAGATGTGTCTTGGTATGTTTCTCCATGAATTTATCCCATAGGGGACTCTCTGCATTTCCTGGAATTGATTGACTATTTTGTTTCCCATGTTAGGGAAGTTGTTAAGTATAATCTATTCAAATATTTTTTCAGTCCCTTTCTTTTTCTCTTCTTCTCTGGGAACCCTATAATTTGAATATTGGTGCATTTAATGTTGTCCCAGACATCTCTGAGACTGTCCTCAATTCTTTTCATTCTTTTTCCTATATTCTGCTCTGCAGTATTTATTTCCACTATTTTATCCTCCAGGTCATTTATCTGTTCTTCTGCCTATTTATTCTGCTATTGATTCCTTCTAGAGAATTTAAAATTTCATTTACTTTGTTGTTCATCATTGTTTGTTTGCTCTTTAGTTCTTCTAGGCCTTGTTAAAAGTTTCTTGTATTTTCTCCATTTTATTTCCAAGATTTTGGATCTTCTTCTCTATACTTAATCTGAATTCTTTTTCAGGTAGACTGACTATTTCCTCCTCATTTATTTGGTCTGGTGGGTTTTTACCTTGCTTCTTCATCTGATGCATATTTCTCTGTCTTCCCATTTTGTTTAACTTACTCTGTTTGGGGGTCTCCTTTTCAAAGCCTGCAGGTTTGTAGTTCCAGATGTTTTTGGTGTCTGCCCCCCGTGGGAAAGGTTGATTCAGTGGTTTGTGTAGAGTTTCTGGTGGAGGGCACTGGTGTCTGTGTTCTGGTGGGTGGGGCTGGATCTTGTCTTTCTGGTGGAAGGACCATGTCTGCTGTTGTGTTTTGGGTGTCTGTGAACTTTGTATGATTTTAGGATACCTCTCTGTGAATGGGTGTTGTTGTTTTCCTATCTTGCTAGTTGTTTGGCATTAAGAGTCCAGCACTGGAGCTTGCTGGTGGTTGGGTGGAGCTGGGGCTTAGTGTTGAGATGGAGATCTCTGGGAGAGCTCTCACTGATTGATATCACATGGGGCCAGTAGGTCTCTGGTGGTCCCATGTCCTGAACTCAACTCTCCCCACTCAGAAACTCAGGCCTGACATCAGGCCAGAGCATCAGGACACTGTCAGCCACACAGCTCAGAAGAAAACACAGGAAAAAGAGAGAGAGAAAAAATTAAGATAACAAAATAAATAAGGTTATTAAAATAACAAAATTTAAAAGTAGTAATAATAGAGAGAGCTTCAAGATGGCGGAAAAGTAAGAAACAGAGATCACCTTCCTCCCCACAAATACATCAGAAATACATCTACATGTGGAACAACTCCTACAGAATACCTACTGAACGCTGGCAGAAAACCTCAGGCCTCCTAAAAGCCAAGAAACTGCCCACATACCTGGGTATGGCAAAAGAAAAAAAAAAGACAACAGAATAGGGAGGGGACCTGCACCAGTGGGAGGGAGCTGTGAAGGAGGAAAGTTTTCCACCCACTAGGAAGCCCCTTCGTGGGTGGAGACTGTGGGTGGTGGAGGGGGGAAGCTTCAGAGCCATGGAGGAAAGTGCAGCAACAGGGGTGTGGAGGGCAGAGTGGAGAGATTCCCGCTCAGAGGATCGGTACAGACCTGCACTCACCAGCCTGAGAGGCTTGTCTGCTCACCCACTGGGACGGTTGGGGGCTGGGAGCTGAGGCTTGGGATTCGGTCGGATCCCAGGGAGAGGCCTGGGGTTGGCTGGGTGAACACAGCCTGAAGGGTGCTAGTGTGCCACAGCTAGCTGGGAGGGAGTCTGGGAAAAAGTCTAGAGGTACCGAAGAAGCAAGAGACGTTTTCTTGCCTCTTTATTTCCTGGTGCCTGAGGAAAGGGGATTAAGAGAGATGCTTAAAGGAGCTCCAGAGATGGGCACAAGCCGCGGCTATCAGCACGGACACCAGAGATGGGCATGAGATGCTAAGCCTGCTGCTGCAGCCACCAAGAAGCCTGTGTGGTAGCACAGGTCATTATCCACACCTCCCCTCCTGGGAGCCTGTGCAGCCTGCCACTGCCAGGGTACCATGATCCAGGGACAACTTCCCCGGTAGTATGCATGGTGCGCTTCAGGCTGGTGCAACATCATGCTGGTTTCTGCCACTGCAGCTTGCCCAGCATCCGTACCCCTCCCTCCCCCCAGCCTGAGCAGGCCAGAGGCCCTGAATCAGCTGCTACTTTAACCCTGTACTGTCTGTGTGAAGAACAGACACCCTCAGGTGACCTACATGCAGAGGTAGGTCCAAATCCAAAGCTGAACCCCGGGAACTGTGCAAACACAGAAAAGAAAGGGAAATCTCTCCCAGCAGTCTCAGGAGCAGTGGATTAAATCTCCACAAGCAACTAGATGTACCCTGCATCTGTGGAATACCTGAATAGACAATGAATCATCCCAAATTGAGGAGGTGGACCTTGGGAGCAATGATATATATATTTTTTTCCCTTCTTCTCTTTTTGTGAGTGTGTATGTGTATGCTTCTGTGTGTGATTTTGTCTGTATAGCTTTGCTTTTACCATTTGTCCTAGGGTTCTGTCTGTCCCTTTTTTTTAATTAAAAATTTTTTTGTCTTAATAATTATTTTTTATTTTAATAGTTTTATATTATTTTATTTTTTATCTTTCTTTCTTTCTTCCTCCCTCCCTCCCTCCCTCCCTCTCTCTCTCTTTCTCTCTCTCTCTTTCTTTCTTTCTTTCTTTCTTTCTTTCTTTCTTTCTTTCTTCTTTCTTTCCTCTCTTTTATTCTGAGCCATGTGGAGAAAAGGCCCTTGGTGCTCCAGCCAGGCATCAGGGCTGTGCCACTGAGGTGGGAGAGCCAAGTTCAGGACACTGCTCCACAAGAGACCTCCCAGCTCCACGTAATATCAAACAGTGAAAATCTCCCAGAAGAGATCTCCATCTCAATGTCAAGACCCGGCTCCACTCAATGACCAGCAAGCTACAGTGCTGGACAACATAGACCAAACAACTAGCAAGACAAGAACAAAACCACATCCATTAGCACAGAGGCTGCCTAAAATCATAATAAGGCCACAGACACCCCAAAACACACCACCAGTCGTGGACCTGCCCACCAGAAAGACAATATCCAGCCTCATCCACCAGAACACAGGCACTAGTCCCCTCCACCAGGAAGCCTACACAACCCATTGAACCAACCTTAGCCACTGGGGACAGACAACAAAAACAATGGGAACTATGAACCTGCAGCCTGTGAAAAGGAGACCCCAAACACAGTAAGTTAAGCAAAATTAGAAGAGAGAGAAACACACAGCGCATGAAGGAGTAAGGCAACAACCCATCAGACCTAACAAATGAAGAGGAAATACGCAGTCTACCTGAAACAGAATTCAGAATAATGATAGTAAAGATGATCCAAAACCTTGGAAATAGAATGGAGAAAATACAAGAAACATTTACCAAGGACCTAGAAGAACTAAAGACCAAAAAAACAATGATGAACAACACAATAAATGAAATTAAAAATTCTCTAGAAGGGATCAATAGCAGAATAACTGTGGCAGAAGAACGGATAAGTGACATGGAAGAAAAAATAGTGGAAATAACTACTGCAAAGCAGAAGAAAGAAAAAACAAGGAAAATAATTGAGGACAGTCTCGGAGACCTGTGGGACAACATTAAATGCCCCAACATTCTAATTATTGGGGTCCCAGAAGAAGAAGAGAAAAAGAAAGGGACTGAGAAAATATTTGAAGAGATTATAGTTGAAAACTACCCTAATATGGGAAAAGAAATAGTTAACCAAGTCCAGGAAGCACAGAGAGTCCCATACAGGATAAATCCAAGGAGAAACACACCAAGACACATATTAATCAAACTATCAAAAGTTAAATACAAAGGAAAAATATTAAAAGCAGCAACGGAAAAAACAACAAATAACACATAAGGGAATCCCCATAAGGTTAACAGCTGATCTTTCAGAAGAAACTCTGCAAGCCAGAAGGGAGTGACAGGATATATTTAAAGTGGAAAGAGAAAAATCTACAACCAAGATTACTCTACCAGCAAGGATCTCATTCAGATTTGATGGAGAACTTAAAACCTTTACAGACAGGGGCTTCCGTGGTGGTGCAGTGGTTGAGAGTCTGCCTGCTGATACAGGGAACACGGGTTCGTGTCCCGGTCCGGGAGGGTCCCATGTGCCGTGGAGTGGCTGGGCCTGTGGGCCATGGCCACTGGGCCTGCACTACCAGAGCCTGTGCTCTGCAGTGGGAGAGGTCACAGAAGTGAGAGGCCTGTGTACCGCAAAAAGAAAAACAAAACAAAACACCTTTACAGACAAGCAAAAGCTAAGAGAATTCAGCACCACCAAATCAGCTTTAGAACAAATGCTAAAGGAACTTCTCTAGGCAGGAAACACAAGAAAAGGAAAAGACCTACAATAATAAACCCCAAACAATTAAGAAAATGGTAATAGGAGCATACATATCAATAATTACCTTAAATTTAAATGGATTAAATGTTCCAACCAAAAGACATAGATAGGCTGAATGGACACTAAAACAAGACCCATATATATGCTGTCAACAGGAGACCCAATTCAGACCTAGGGACACATACAGACTGAAAGTGAGGGCAAAGAAAAAGATATTCCATACAAACGGAAATCAAAAGAAAGCTGGAGTAGCAATTCTCATATCAGACAAAATACACATTAAAACAAAGACTATTACAAGAGACAAAGAAGGACACTACATAATGATCAAGGGAACAATCCGAGAAGAAGATATAACAATTGTAACTAGTTATGCAGCCAACATAGGAGCACCTCAATACATAAGGCAAATACTAACAGCCATAAAAGGGGAAATCGACAGCAACACAATCATAGTAAGGGACTTTAACACCCCACTTTCACCAATGGGCATATCATCCAAAATGAAAATAAGTAAGGAAACACAAGCTTTAAATGATACATTAAACAAGATGGACCTAATTGATATTTATAGGGCATTCCATCCAAAAAAAACCAGAATACACATTCTTCTCAAGTGATCATGGAACATTCTACAGGATAGATCATATCTTGGGTCACAAATCAAGCATTGGTAAATTATGCACAACCAGTAGAGACTGAACCAGGAAGAACTAGAAAATATGAACAGACCAGTCACAAGCACTGAAATTGAAACTGTGATTAATAATCCTCCAAGCAACAAAAGCCCAGGACCAGATGGCTTCACAGGCGAATTCTATCAAACATTTACAGAAGAGCTAACATCTATCCTTTTCAAACTGTTGCAAAATACTGCAGAGGGAGGAACACTCCCAAACTCATTCTACGAGGCCACCATCACCCTGATACCAAAACTAGACAAAGATGTCACAAGGAAAGAAAACTACAGGCCAATAT
>NW_020174826.1:1307778-1505067 GCF_003031525.2 Neophocaena asiaeorientalis asiaeorientalis
ATATGACAAACCCACAGCAAACATCATCCTCAATGGTGAAAAACTGAAACCATTTCCACTAAGATCAGGAACAAGACAAGGTTGCCCACTCTCACCACTCTTATTCAACATAGTTTTGGAAGTTTTAGCCACATTAATTAGAGAAGAATAAGAAATAAAAGGAATCCAAATTGGAAACGAAGAGTTAAAGCTGTCACTGTTTGCAGATGATAGTATACACTGAGAATCCTAAACATGCAGCCAGAAAACTACTAGAGCTAATCAATGAATTTGTAAAGTAGCAGGATACAAAATTAATGCACAGAAATCTTTTGCATTGCTATACACTAATGATGAAAAATCTGAATGTGAAGTTAAGAAAACACTCCCACTTACCACTGCAACAAAAAGAATAATATATCTAGGAAGAAACCTACCTAAGGAGACAAAAGACCTGTATGCAGAAAATTATAAGACACTGATGAAAGAAATTAAAGATGATACAAATAGATGGAGAGATATACCATGTTCTTGGATTGGAAGTATCAACATTGTGAAAATGACTATACTACCCAAAGCAATCTACAGATTCAATGCAATCCCTATCAAACTACCACAGGCATTTTTCACAGAACTGGAAGAAAAAATTTCTCAATTTGTATGGAAACACAAAAGACCCCGAATAGCTAAAGCAATCTTGAGAAAGAAAAACGGAGCTTGAGGAATCAGGCTCTCTAATGTCAGAGTATACTACAAAGCTACAGTAATCAAGACAGTATGGTACTCACACAAAAACAGAAATATAGATTAATGGAACAGGTTCGATAGCCCAGAGATAAACACACACACAAAATTCACCTTATCTTTGATAAAGGAGGCAAGAATATACAATGGAGAAAAGACAGCCTCTTCAATAAGTGGTGCTGGGAAAACTGGACAGGTACATATAAAAGAATGAAGTTAGAACAGTCCCTAATACCATACACAGAAATAAACTCAAAATGGATTAAAGATCTAAATGTAAGGCCAGATACCATCAAACTCTTAGAGGAAAACACAGGCAGAATACTCTATGACATAAATCACAGCAAGATCCTTTTTGACCCACCTCCTAGAGAAATGGAAATAAAAACAAAAATAAACAAATGGGACCTAATGAAACTTCAAAGCTTTTGCACAGCAAAGGAAACCATAAACAAGACAAAAAGACAACACTCAGAATTGGAGAAAATATTTGCAAGACATGGAAGCTACCGAAGTGTCCATCAATAGATGAAGGGATAAAGAAGACATGGCACATATATACAGTGGAATATTGCTCAGCCATAAAAAGGAACAAAACTGAGTCCTTTGTAGTGAGATGGATGGACCTGGAGACTGTCATACAGAGTGAAGTAAGAGAGAAACAAATGCCGTATGCTAACACATATATATGGAACTTAAAAAGAAAAAAAAAAGGTGATGAAGAACCTTGGGGCAAGATGGGAATAAAGATGCAGACCTACTAGGGAATGGACTTGAGGATACGGGGAGGCAGAAGGGTAAGCTGGGACAAAGTGGGAGAGTGTCATGGACATATATACACTACCAAACGTAAAATAGATAGCTAGTGGGAAGCAGCCGCATAGCACAGGGAGATCAGCTCGGCGCTTTGTGACCACCTAGAGGTGTGGGACAGGGAGGGAGGGAGGGAGGGAGATGCAAGAGGGAAGAGATATGGGGACATATGTATATGTATAACTGATTCACTTTGTTATAAAGCAGAAACTAACACACCATTGTAAAGCAATTATACTCCAATAAAGATGTAAAAAAAATGTAATAATAATAAAAAAGGAGGGCAATCAAACAAATAAAGAAATCCACCAATGATAACAAGTGCTAAAAACTATGCTAAGATAAACATAAAAATCAGAAACAAATCTTTCATAGACAGCAAACCCCAAGTCCACAGTTGTTTCCAAAGTCCACTGCCTCAATTTTGGGATGATTCATTGTCTATTCATGTATTCCACAGATGCAGGGTACATCAAGTTGTTTGTGGGGATTTAATCTGTGGCTCCTGAGGCTTCATGGAGAAATTTCCCTTTCTCTTCTTTGTTCGCACAGCTCCTGGGGTTCAGCTTTGGTTTTGGCCCCACCTTTGCATGTAGGTTGCCCTCAGACATCTCTTCCCACCCAGACAGGATGGGGTTAAAGCAGCAGCTGATTAGGGGGCTGTGGCTCACTCAGGCCGGTGGGGGAGGGAAGTGTACGATAGTTATAATTGGAATGTGGGGTGAGCCTGTGGCTGCAGAGGCCAGTGTGACGTTGCAACAACTTGAGGCATGCTGTGTGTTCTCCCGAGGATGTTGTCTCTTGATCATGGGACACTGGCAGTGGTGGGCTGCACAGGCTCCCGGGGTCGGGGGTGGTGGATATGGATAGTGACCTGTGCTTTGCATACAGGATTCTTGGTGGCTGCAGCCGCAGCCGTAGCATTTCATGCTCATCTCTGGTGTCCGAGCTGATAGCCACGGCTCACGCCCATCTCTGAAGCTTGTTTAGGCGGTGATCTGCCTTCTGTGGGCAGACAGGGAAGGAATCCCCTCTCCTTGCACACCCGGAAACAATGGTCTTTTTCATCTTAGGCAGATCCAGACATTTTTCTGGACTCCCGGCTAGCTGTGGCTCACTAGCTCCCTTCAGGGTGTGTTCATGCAGCCAACTCCAGTCCTCTTCCTGGGATCTGACCTCTGAAACCTGAGCCTCAGCTCCCAGCCCCCACCCGCTCTATAGGTGAGCAGAGAAGTGTCTCAGGCTGGTGAGTGCTGGTCGTCACCGATCTTCTGTGAGGGAATCTCTGTACTTTGCCCTCTGCACCCCTGTTGCTGCACTTTCCTCTGTGGCTCTGAAGCTTACCTCCTACCCAACTCTGTCCCCACCAGTGAAGGGGTTTCCTAGTGTGTGGAAACTTTTCCTCTTTCACAGCTCCCTCCCACTGGTGCAGGTCCCATCCCTATTCTTTTGTCTCTGTTTTTTCTTTTTTCTTTTGCCCTACCCAGGTATGTGGGGATATTCTTGCCCTTTTGGAAGTCTGAGGTCTTCTTACTCCTCCGCCATCTTGAAGGTCCTCCCCATATTGACTTTTTAAAACTCCTTTTGAAAGTAGAAAATATCTGAAAATGATCATTTCCCCCCCCCCCCAATAGTCATTTGAGACTATTTGAGTCATTTGAGACCACACAAAGCACACAATTGAACCAGGCAGAAAGTATTCAGGTGGATCAATACACCTGGCCAGATCCAGGATGTATGGTCTGGTTGAAGCAATTCCCTTCAAAAATCATACTAACCTTTCAGTGATTCATACTCACTTCTTAGTACTTGAGAGCTAGAAGACAATAAATTATCCCTAAATTTTCAGTGAGTCATAAAACCAAGGTCTTGGACTTTAGATCTGCGTTTATCCCTGATGTGCATTTATTTCCTATTTTATTAAGAAATAATAAAATAGTGAATTCCTAAGGTTGCTGTCTTTATGACATGCTTGATATAAATCATCTGGAATATTTTAATATTCCCATGTAGCACCTATTCTTTTAGTGCAAGTTTAGAACAATTCAGTGTTGTAAGAGATATACAAATATCATTTTTAGAAACCCCTACTTATCCTTTTTGATTTCATCTTAAATGTTATGTCATTCTGGAAGCATTTCCTGGCCCCTAAATTAGGTCATATTCCCTAGCTATGAAAATCTATACCTTCCTATAATAATATTCATCACATCCTATTGTAGATCCTAGTTATATTTGCCTATATTTCCTTCTAGTCTGTCTTCTAGTCTGTAATATTCACCACTTTCTCTACAGACACTCCCTCAGGGCCCAGCACATAGTTAGTGATCAAGTTAAAAATAAAATGTGCTTTTGCTTTTAACCATTGACTATTCTTAAAATTCCTTTAGTAAATTTTATTTATATACTATCCATTCCAGAAAAGGATTTGAGGTGGTCCTGAGCACTGTTAGGTGCTCTTTTATCTACCTCCATCATCTTGCCCTCTTTTCTTTTTTCTTTCTCCTTTTAGACCAGGAGGTGTAAATTGGCTTCACTTTTACTAGCTCTGTGGCCTTGAACAAGTTACTTAATCTTTCTCAAGCCTTCTGATATGCAAAATTGGAATAAAGGTACTTATATCACAGAGTTTTGAGGAAGGTTAAATGGAATGAAATAGTGTATGTAAAGATATTGCCCATGATAGATATTCAAAAAATGTTACTTCTCTTACTCCAGGCTGAGAAAAGAAATGGACTTAAAAAGAGATTATATGCTACATTCATCATTATGTAATGGCTCACGTACCAGAAAACTAGTATGGCAGATACTAGGGTTCAGGACTTTTGCTGTGTGCTTAAATAAGCCTACCAGATAATACGCTCTGCTCTAGTGGTAGGAAATCTCATGAAAAAAAGTCATCCATTACCTCACAACCTCACTAGCAAAAGCAACTCTACTTCCCAAAGTGCACCAAACACTAGAGTTGGAGTATTACAGTGTGGTGAGTACTGTAGGTCTGGCATAGAACTTCTGGACTTCAGCTGTGGTATTTAAACCTTTCTACAACTTAATTTTTTCATCTGTAAAATGGAGTTAATAACAGCACCACCTCATATGACTATTGTGAAGACTGAGTTACATATGTGTGGGTTTAACACAACACTTGCACATAGCAAAGGCTCAATAAAGATTAACTTTTAAAAATAAAGTATATAATAAAAATTTAATTTTTGCATTCTGATGTAGGATTTATTTTTCAGAGTTCTCATGCATTCACTAATGGAAAAGGAAAAATACCTCTCCAGTCAATGAATTCTAAAATTGGTTTTTGGTCACCAGGAAAAATCACTGATCAAAAAGTAACATACAATTATGTGTGCTAGCTGTGAAATAACAGTGAAAAATTGTTTTTGTCATTCTGAATATAGAGGTTTTATAGGAATTGATAGTGATACATATACTACCACTAGTAAAAAATACAACTTTTGATGACAAATATGAAAAAACAAACCAGCTCAGACTATTACTATGTGTGTATTCCCAAAGAGCATAATTCTTTTACTTTTACATATGGTTAAAAATAGTTAAAGAATATTCTTTCCTGCTTTTAAATAATATTGACTATCGAACTACTTTGCCCAGTTCTTTTTCTCTAAAGTACTTCCATGAACTATTGAATTGGCAATGCTGTATGGGTTGATAGATCTCTTAAGATAGATCTCTCTTTTCTGTCGGGGACCAGAGAATGGAAGAGTCTTTCACTTTTCATAAATAATCCTTAGAAACTTTTCTCCTTCACAGCTAGTGAGAGAGAATACTTATATTAAGAAATTATTTAAGAATAGACAATAATCTCTCCTAACATTAGAAAAATTATGTTCATGTTTCTTGACTGGAGTGTAGTTTTCTCTACATGCAAACCTAAGAGACGACACAGATGCAAGACCTCAAGGTCATAATCCTGTGCTTATGGGACTGCACAGACCTGCATAATATCTGTGTTCAACAGCCCTCTCCCCTTACCTTTGTGCCAAAACCTATCACTTTAAAATTCTGGGTGCCTGATAAATTAACACAGACCACATCCCTGTCTTTGGAGTAATAAGAGCACTGAACATGTAGTATAGCTAGGAATTGTGTCTACATCTATAGGATTCTAATCACAACAGCCATTATTAAACTTTTCTGAGAAAAAGCTCCCTCTATGAAAATTTCCTTTGTGCTGTGAGTTTGGACAGATGAACAGGAGCTGACATGCAGGTGAGTCTCACCTTCTATCACATAAGCAGTGCCTATAGAATAAGTACATGATACAGAGATGGAAGGTATTTCATATCCTTGTTTCATGTAAATGTGACTGATCCTACAAGATCTATACAATATATAATATATTTAAGGTATTAAGAAAAAGGTGATTTTCTGTAGATACCCAAGATTTTAAAATCCAAATTTCTGCTAAATGTAAATGCAAACATCCAATTTCCCAAAGCAGTATGTGCTATAAATATTTGCCTCAAAATAAAATAAAATAATAAAGCATGGTATGTGCTGCTTTTCAATTAGTTAATTTATGCATTAATTTCTTTTTTGTTGCATATAATGAACCTATTAGGATCACTGTCCATTTTCTTTCAGTCTTCATCAATTGCCACCCTTCTGGATGGGTATATTCTCCCCACGAGCATAAATGTTCACTTTTCTCTAAACATCAATTTTTTTTCTTTGGAAAATGATTTCTGAGCATCTTGTCCCTGGGCTATGTGCTGAAAATACAATAATTAATAGGACCAAGTTTCAGCTCAGGTGTACCCTTCAGCCTAGTTGATGATACAATTTGAATGTTGCCCTTCTCTGCCAGTCATATTCATTCAATTATTCAATAACTCATTGATTTATACATGCATAAAAATTTCACTTTTCACATATTACATAACAAGTTCTTTCAGAAAACCCCTGTGAAGTAGGCATTTGTTTTCCACAAATCACAATTTAGAAAATCCTACTTAGCCACACATAATGAAATATGCCTATGTATTGTTTTTTTTAATTTTCACTGAGATAGTAACTAATTTTGAAGAAATTAAATTATGTTTTCAAAGTACATATTTCTAAAATTTTGACCTAGGGAAAGTACTTACAGGTTTAGTATTCCCTTCAATAACTTCTTCTAGAGGTTCAAGTTTAAGATCCTTTGGTTAGAGTAAGAAATGGGTAGAAAACAAGAAATTAGTTAATTAAACAAAACATCATATATTTGAATGGTAGCACTTTTTGGCTAACATTAAACCGAAGGAACTTCATGATCTGAATGGAGATGAAATAATTCTGATTTTTTAAAGTGGGCTCTTCCAATAAAGATTCTTTTACCCATTATATCAATTGTAAGGAGCTACCTCAGATGTGTTCAATTTGTTATTACTTTGAATGTACATCACTGATGCCATTAAAAGAGAACAAAGTGGAGAGAAGATTCATTAAAGCAGAGAGGGAAAGGATAGAAACAGTAAAAAGCAAAAGTTAGGATGACTATGCTGATTTCTTTTCCTGTGGTTATATGGCAATATACTTGAGATATCATGATAGACATTTACACTCTACTGCTAATTTTGCTTTGTTAAGACGTGAAATAAAAAACAAATGAAACCACTATTGATATTTGTTAAAAATGAAGGGCTACCAAAAAGACCTTAGAGTTTTCTGCAGCGATCAATGTATAATGCTAATGGCTCCACTGAAACCAAGACTGTAATATATGAGGACTTCATTCTAAGAATATATATCCTAGAGAGTGACATCACCAAAATGGTGACATAGGTTGTTCCTGGCTTTGCTCCCCCTCACAAGAACAACATGACTTTGCTCCCCCTCACAAGAACAACAACTAACAACTATTGAGAACAATACACCTCTGAGGGAATCCTAGAACAAGGCTGAAGCAACCTCCTGTACCACAGAGACCAAGACAGACTTCATTAGAAGGTAAGAGAGGTGGCTATACATTGACAGCATTGCCCCATCACCAGGCCAGCACAGCACCATCTGGACAGATCTTCCCTGAGCCTCTGGTTCCCTCAGTGGGAAAAGAGATCCCAGGAGAGACAACTAGCCCGACCCAGTATTTTGGGTCATTTTGTGAATGCTCCTACTCTGATCTTGTACCACAAAGATGAGAAATCTGTGGGGCTCAACCACAGGAAATCTGACTGTGACAGAGAAGAGGGGAGGGGCTCGCAACAACCAGCACACAGATCTTGGCAGACCAAGCTCTGCAGTGCCCAAGTAGTAATCCCAACCAGCAGCTTTGCTCAACTGCAGAACCAAGCTGGGAACTTGGGGGAGAGCAGATCTGCCTGATTCGGATCTTCAAAGGAGTTTTGTTGGCCCTAGAGCCCAGTTTGCCCACGCCCAAGCAAGGAGCTGAATCATATTCCCACCCACTATGGTGAGTGTCTTCCAGGCCGATCTTACCAGAGGAGCTGGCAATAACTTCTGGAAGTAGTGTGGCCCAGTGGTGCTCAAGCCAAGAGGTGGGTGAGCAAAGCTGATTAACCACGAAGCAAAACCAGTAGCAGGTGTGGAATGTTCCCACGCTATGCACAAACAGATGGATTAATTCATAGCCAAAACTGAGGGTAGGTCCTGGCATCTCCTTATCTGAGACCTTATTTGGGAAACTGAGAATAGCCTGGAGCTAAACCTCCCCCTCTTGCCTAGGCAGGGGAGGTGAGACTCAGCTCCACCTGCTGTGGAGAGTGTCTTCTGACTCCATCTCACCAGAAGGGCTGGTGACAACTCCTGGAAGTTGTGCATCCCAGTGGCACTTGAGCTGAGAAGCAGGCAAAGCCAATAGTTTGCAGAGCAAAGCCAGCAGCCATGTTTAGTCAGGGAACTTGGGTTGTGGGTTGGCTTGAGTTAAAACAACAAAGAGCTTCACCAGCTTTAGAGCTGCTTGTCCTGCTACATGCAGGCAATTATTCTAATTCATAGCCCTGTTCATTGCCAAGTACAGTCTCCAATGTGTCCAGGCAAGGAACCTAACTAGAGCACACAGGAAGCTACACAGCTCATTCAACACCCCTACATGCAGTGGTACTTGAACAGAGAGCACAGACCATGGCTTCCCCCATCTGCAGAGTAAAACCAGTGGCCTCACCTGACCAGGGAAGTCAGTGTACACTATGGACTGGCTTGGGTCCCCAAACAATGAGCTGTATAGGCCCTGGGTCCTGTACTGCTGCCATGCCAGGGCACAGAAGTCCCATTTACTACTGTATATAGTAACCAGTCCCAACCATCTATTAAGTCTGACCAGAGAATCCAGGCAACCATGGAGCCCATCCTACAGCCTCACTTGTGTAAGGAACCAAGCCAGAGTACTATCCAACAGTTCTCAGCCAATGGCACAACCCGTATCCCTATCCTCAGAGCTGAAACAATTGCCCTGCCCCCAATAAAGCATAATAGCAGGCCCCACCTGCTCAAAAACATTACCAGCAGACATACCCCAAAACCCAAACTGAGCTTACTACTGAAGAACTGTCTCTGCCAAAGCCAACCTGTAGAGTCTGGAAGGGGAGCCCAATTACTCAAATGCACAAATATCAATGTAAGGAATCAAAGATTATGAAAAGTCAGGTAAATATGACATCACCAAAGGAAATTAATAAAACTTCAATAACTGGCCTTAAAATGAACACCTATGAAACGCCAGAGAAAGAATTCAATAAGATTCTCTTAAGGAAATTCCTCTTAAGGAACTGCAAGAAAAAACAGACAGCTACACAAAATTAGAAAAACAAAGCATGAATATAATGAGGTTTGACAAGGAAATAGCAGCCATCAAAAACAAACCAAAATAAACAAAACTCCTAGAGATGAAAAATACAATAACTGAACTGAAAAATTCAATAGAGAATTTCAAAAGTAGACTCAACCATGCAGAAGAATCAGTGACCTGGAGGATACAACACTGGAAGTTACCCAGGAAGAGGAGCAAAAATAAAAAAGAATGAAAAAGAGTGAAGGAAATCTATGGGAATTTGGGAGACACTGAAAGGGAAAAAGTATTCACATCATGGGAATTCCAGAAGAAGAGAAAGAGAAAGAGACAGAATGCCTATTTAAAGGAATAATGTCTGAAAACTTTCTAAATTTTGGGAGAGATATGAACATCCAGATCCATGAGGCCCAAAGGACCACAAATAGATTGAATCTAAATAGGGCTACTCTGAGACACATTAATTAAATTGTCAAAAGTCAAAGACAAAAGAACTGTAAGGGCAGCAAGAGAAAAGAGAGAAGCCACATACAAGGGAACCCCCATAAGATTATCAGCAGAACTTTTCTGACCAGGAGAGAATGGGATGACATAATAGAAATATTGAAAAAAAATAACTGTCGACTAAGAATTCTATACTTGGTGAAGTTTTCTTTCAGAAACAAAGGAAGGATAAAGACTTCACTGGACAATCAAAAGCTAAGGGAGTTTACCACCAGACCTGCCTTATAAGAAATGTTAAAGGCAGTTCTTTGAGTGGAAGTGAAAGAATGTTAATAACATCATAAAAAGGTAGTGTAAGTCTCACTGGTAATAAGTATATAGTCATTATTTCTGCAATATGGTAATAGTGATGCATAATTCACTTAACTTTTGTTTAAAACTTGTAAAAGAGCATAGCAAAAATAACCATAACTGTAGTAATCTGTTGTCAGTTACATAATATGAAAACATATACATTATAACAGCAATAACCTAAAAAGTGAGGTGGAGGTAAAAGTGTAAAGTTTACAAATTCTATTGAAGTTAAGTTGTTATCAGTTTAAAATAGGGTGTTATATTTTATGTAAGCCTCACGGTAACCACAAGTGAAAATCTTGTAGAAATTACACAAAAGAACATGATAAAGAAGTCAAAGCATACTGATACCAAAAGACATCAAACACACACACAAAAAGACAACAGCATGAGAAACAAGGCACAGTAATCTACAAAACAACCAGAAAACAATTAACAAAATGGCAATAGTAAGTCCTTACCTATCAATAACTATTTTAAACATAAGTGAATTAAATTCTCCAATGAAAAGAGATAGAATGGACCACGCTGAGCCTAAACCCTGGCCCCCAAAACCCCAAGACCTTTTCAGCTGTGTGGATTCTGAGACTAGCCTCCACTCCCACCTAAACCCCACCCTGCCTAAGCCCCACCCCTGCCTAAGCCCTGCCCCCCTTGGTAGTGTTTTTTCATTTATATTTTTTCTAATATATTTTTCTATTTTTACTTTATTTTTTATTCTTTGTTATTGTTCTGCTCCTTTTTTTTTCTTTTTTTGATGCACTGCTTGTCTTACAGGATCTTGGTTCACAGGCCAGGGTTCAGGACTGAGCTCCTGTGGTAGGACCACTGAGTCCAAACCGCTAAACTGAAAGAGAACCTCAGACCCCAGGGAACATTAATCTGAGTGAAGTCTCTTGGAGATCCTCATCTCGGCACCAAGACCTGGCTCTGCGCAACTGCCTGCAAACTCCAGTGTGGAAAGCACCAGGGAAAGCAACCTGTACGACAGGAACATAGCCCCACCCATCAAAAAAAATGAGATGACAAAAGTTATGTTACAGATGAAGGAGCAAGGGAAAAACCTAGAAGACGAATGAATAGGAAATAGACAACCTACCTGAAAAAGAATTCATAGTAATGACAGTAAAGATGATCTAAAATCTCAGAAATATAATGGAGGCATGGATCAAGAAAATACAAGAAATGTAGAACAAAGACAGAGAAGAACTAAAAAGCAAGCAAACAGTGATGAACAACATAATAACTGAAATGAAAAATACACTAGAAGGGGGCTTCCCTGGTGGCGCAGTGGTTGAGAGTCCACCTGCCGATGAAGGGGACATGGGTTCGTTCCCCGGTTCAGGAAGATCCCACATGCCATGAAGCGGCTGGGCCCGTGAGTCATGGCCACTGAGCCTACGCATCCGGAGCCTGTGCTCCGCAATGGAAGAGGTCACAACAGTGAGAGGCCCACGTACCGGTAAAAAAAAAAAAAATACACTAGAAGGAATCGATAGCAGAATAATTGAGGCAAAAGAATGAATAAGTGAGATGGAAGACAGAATGGTGGAAATAACTGCCGAGGAGCAGAATAAAGAAAAACGAATGAAGAGAATTGACGACAGTCTCAGAGACTTCTGGGACAACATTAAATGCACCAACATTTGAATTATAGGAGTCCTTAAAGAAGAAGAGAAAGAGAAAGGATATGAGAAAATATTTGAAGAGATTATAAGTAAAAAGTTTCCCTAACATGGAAAGGAAATAGCCACCCATGTGCAGGAAGTGCAGAGAGTCCCAAACAGTATAAACCTTAAGAGAAACATACCAAGACACATATTAATTAAACTAACAAAAATTCAATGCAAAGAAAAAAATATTGAAAGCAGCAAGGCAAATGCAACAAATAACATACAAGGGAATCCCCATAAGGTTATCAGCAGATTTTTCAGGAGAAACGCTACAGGCCAGAAGGGAGTGGCAGGATATATTTAAAGTTATGAAAGGGAAAAATGTACAACAAAAATTACTCTACCCAGTGAGGATCTTATTCAGATTCAAAGGAGAAATCAAAAGCTTTACAAACAAACAAAAGCTAAGAGAATTTAGCACAACCAAACCAGCGTTACAACAAATGCTAAAGGAACTTCTCCAGGCAGGAAACACAAGAGAAGGAAAAGACATACAAAATCAAATCCAAACAATTAAGAAATTGGTAATAGGAGCATACATATCAATAATTACCTTAAATGTAAATGGATTAAATGCTCCAACCTAAAGACACAGACTAGCTGAATGGATACAAAAACAAGACTCGTGCTGTCTACAAGGGACCCACTTTAGACCTAGGGACACATACACACTGAAAGTGAAGGGATGGAAAAAGATATTCCATGCAAATGGAAATCAAAAGAAGGCTGGAATAGCAATACTCATGTCAGATAAAATAGATTTTAAAACAAAAACTGTTACTAGAGATAAGGAAGGACACTAGATAAGGGATCAATTCAAGAAGAAGATATAAAAATTATAAACATTTATGCACCTAACATAGGAGCACCTCAATATATAAGGCAAAGGCTAACAGCCATAAAAGGGGAAATCAACAGTAACACAATAATAGTGGCGGACTTTAATACCCCAGTTACACCAATGGACAGATCTTCCAGACAGAAAATAAGTAAGGAAACACAGAGTTTAAATGACACAGTAGACCAGATAGATTTAATTGATATTTATAGGACATTCCACCTGAAAGTGGCAGAATACACTTTCTTCTCAAGTGCACACTATTCTCCAGGATATATCACATATCAAGCCTTGTAAATTTTAAGAAAATTGAAATCATATCAAGCATCTTTTTTGACCACAATGCTATGAGATTAGAAATCAATTACAGGAAAAAAAACAACAACTAAAAAACACAAACACACAGAGGCTAAACAGTGTGCTGCTAAATAACCAAGAAATCACTGAAGAAATCAAAGAGGAAATTAAAAAATAAACAGAAACAAATGACAATGAAAACACAATGACCCAAAAGCTATGGAATACAGCAAAAGCAGTTCTAAGAGGGAAGTTTATAGCAATACAGTCCTACTTCAAGAAACAAGAAAAATCTCAAATAAACAATCTAACCTTACACCTAAATCCATTAAAGAAAGAAGAACAAACAAAACTCAATGTTAGTAGACGGAAAAAATCATAAAGATCAGAGCAGGAATAAATGAAATAGAAATGAAGAAAACAATAGCAAAGATCAATAAAACTAAAAGTTACTTCTTTGAGAAAACGAAATTGATAAACCTATAGCCTGACTCAAAGAGACAAAAAGGGAGAGGACTCAAATCAATAAAATTAGAAATGAAAAAGGAGAAATTACAAGAGACACTGCAGAAATACAAAGGATCATAAGAGATTACTACAAGCAACTCTATGCCAATAAAATGGACAACCTGGAAGAAATGGACAAATTCTTGGAAAGGTACAACTTTCCAAGCCTGAACAAGGAAGAATTAGAAAATATAAACAAAGTGAATCACAAGTAATGAAGCTGAAACTGTACTTTAAAACTTGTCAACAAACAAAAGTCCAGGACCAGGGCTTCCCTGGTGGCGCAGTGGTTGAGAGTCCGCCTGCCGATGCAGGGGACACGGTTTCGTGCCCCGGTCCGGGAGGGTCCCACATGACGCGGAGTGGCTGGGCCCGTGAGCCATGGCCACTGAGCCTGTGTGTCCGGAGCCTGTGCTCCCCAACAGGAGAGGCCACAGCAGTGCGAGGCCCCCGTACCGCAAAAAAAAAAAAAAAAAGTCCAGGACCAGATGGCTACATAGGCGAATTCTATCAAACATTGAGAGAAGAGTGATCAACTATCATTCCTAAACTCTTCCAAAATAATTGCAGAGGGAGGAGCATGCCCAAACATGTTCTACGAGGCCACCATCACCCTGATACCAAAACCAGACAAAGAGATCACACACACAAAATTTACAGACCAATATCACTGATGAACATAGACACAAAAATCCTGAACAAAATACCAGCAAACAGAATCCATCAACATATTAAAGGATCATACACCATGATCAAGTGGGATTTATCCCAGGAATGCAAGGATTCTTCAATGTACACAAATCAATGTGATACACCATATTAACAAATTAAAGAATGAAAACCATATGATCATTTCAATAGATGTAGAAAAAGCTTTTGAAAATATTCAATACTCATTTATGATAAAAACTGTCCAGAAAGTGGGCATAGAGGGAACCTACCTCAACATAATAAAGGCCATAAATGACAAACCAACAGCCAACATTGTTCTCAATGGTGAAAAATTGAAATCATTTCATCTAAGATCAGGAACAAAACAAGGATGTCCACTCTCACCACTCTTATTCAACATAGTTTTGGAAGTCCTAGCATGGCAATCAGAGAAGAAAAAGAAATAAAAGTAATATTAATTGGAAAAGAAGAAGTAAAACTGTCACTGTTTGCAGATAACATGATACTCTACATAGAAAATCTTAAAGATGCCACAAGAAAACTATTAGAGTTAATCAATGAATTTGGTAAAGTGCAGGATACAAATTGATGCACAGAAATCTCTTGCATTCCCATACACTAAAATGAAAAATCAGAAAGAGAAATTAAGGAAACACTCCCACTTACCATTGCAACAAAAAGGATAAAATATCTAGGAATAAACCTACCCAAGGAGGCAAAAGAATTGTCAGAAAACTATGAAACACTGTTGCAAGAAATCAAAAAGGAGACAAACAGATGGAGAAATATACCATGTTCTTGGATTGGAAGGATCAATATTGTGAAAGTAACTGTACTATCCAAAGCAATGTACAGATTCAATGCAATCCCTATCAAATTGCCAATGGCATTCTTCACAGAATAGCACGTAAAATTTTACAACCTGTATGGAAACACAAAAGACCCTGAATAGCCAAACCAATCTTGAGAACAAAAAACGGGGCTGGAGGAATCAGCTCCCTGACTTCAGACTATACTACAAAGCTACAGTAATCAAGACAGTATGGTGCTGGCACGGACATTCAAATATAGATGAATTCAAATATAGATACATTTCTACAGGATAGAAAGCCCAGAGATAAATCAATGCACCTATGGTCACCTAATCTGTGACAAAGGAGGCAAGAATATACAATGGAGAAAAGAAAATCTCTTCAATAAGTGGGGGGTGGGAAAACTGGACAGCTACATGTAAAAGAATGAAGTTAGAACAGTCCCTTATACCATACACAAAAATAAACTCAAAATGGATGAAAGACCTAAATATAAGACCAGACACTATAAAACTCTTAGAGGAAAACATAGGAAAAACACTCTGACTTAAACCACAGCAAGATCTTTTTTGACCCACCTCCTAGAGTAATGAAAATAAAAACAAAAATAAACAAATGGGACCTAACTGAACTTAAAAACTTTTGCACAGCAAAGACAATAAACAAGACAAAAAGACAACCCTCAGAATGGGAGAAAATATTTGCAAATGAAACAACAGACAAAGGATTAATCTCCAAAATATACAAACAGCTCATGGAGCTCGATATAAAAAAACCAAACAACCCAATTAAAAAATGGGCAGAAGACCTAAATAGACATTTAGCCAAAGAAGACATACAGTTGGCCAAGAGGCACATGAAAAGATGCTCAACCTCATTAATTATTAGAGAACTGCAAATCAGTATTATAGTGAAGTATCACCTCTCACTGGTTAGAATGGCCATCATCAATAAATCTACAAACAATAAATGTTGGAGATGGTGTGGAGAAAAGGGAACCCTCTTGCACTGTTGGTGGGAATGTAAATGGATACAGCCACTTTGGAGAACAGATGAATTGATAAAGAAGATGTGGTACATATATACAATGGCATATTACTCAGCCATAAAAAGGAATGAAATTGGGTCATTTGTAGAGATATGGATGGATCTAGAATCTGTCATAAAGAGTGAAGTAAGTCAGAAAGGGAAAAACAAATATCATATATTAATGCATATATGTGGATTCTAGAAAAATGGTATAGATAAACTGGTTTGCAAGGCAGAAATAGGGACACAGATGTAGAGAACAAATGTATGGACACCAAGGGGGGAAAGGGGAAGGTGGGATGAATTAGGAGATTAGGATTGACAAATATACTCTACCATGTGTAAAATAGATAGCTAGTGGGAACCTGCTTTATAGCACAGGGAGCTCAGGTTTTTGCTCTATGATGACCTAGATGGGTGGGATGGGGTGGTGAGAGGCAGGTCCATGGGGGAGGGGATATGTGTATACATATAGCTGACTCACTTCATTGTACAGCAGAAACTAACACAACACTGTAAAGCAATTATAATCTGATAAAAAAGAAAAGACATTGAATGGCTGAATGGATTAAAAAAAAAAACAAGATCTAATAATATGCTGCCTACAGGAGTCTTACTTTAGCCTTAAAAGCACATATAGACTGAGAGTTAAGGGATGGAAAGAGACATTTCAAGCAAATAATAACAACAGAAAGCAGAGGTAGCTATACTTAGACAAAATTGACTTTAAACGAAAAATGGTGAATAAAGACAAAGGGTGTCATTATATAATGACAAAAAGATCAATATATCAAGAAGATATAAGAACTGTAAATATATTGGAGTATAATTGCTATACAATGTTGTATTAGTTTCTGCTGTACAATGAGGTGAATCAACTATATGTATTCATACATGCCTTCTCTCTTGAACCTCCCTCCCACTCCTCCACTCCCAGTCCCACCTATCTAGGTCACCACAGAGCAAAGAGCTGAGCTCCCTGTGCTATACAGCTGGTTCCCACTAGCTATCTATTTTACACATGGTAGTGTATATATGTCAATCCTAATCTCCTAATTCATCCCACTCTCCCCTTCCCCCACCCCATGCCCACACACCCGTTCTCTATGTCTGTGTCTCTATTTCTGCCCTGCACATAGGTTCATCTGTATCATTTTTCTAGATTCCACATATATGTGTTTATATACAGTGTTTGTTTTTCTCTTTCTGACTTGTTTCACTCTGTATGACAGACTCTAGTTCCATCCACATCTCTACAAATGACCCAATTTTGTTCCTTTCTTATGGCTGAGTAATATTCCATTGTATATATGTACCACATCTTCTTTATCCATTCATCTGTCAATGGACATTTCATGCAGACAGAGAATCAGTAAGAAAACAACAGATTCGAACAACATTAAAGACTAAATGATCCTAATATTCATGTTCTATCTCTCAATAGCAGAATATATATTTTTCTCAGGTGTACAACAAAATTCTAGAATGGACCATATGTTAGGCCACAAATCAAGTCTTAGCAATTAAAGAAGATTAAAATCATATCAAGTGGGCTTCCCTGGTGGTGCAGTGGTTGAGAGTCCACCTGCCGATGCAGGGAACATGGGTTCGTGCCCCGGTCCAGGAAGATCCCACATGCCGCAGAGCAGCTGGGCCCATGAACCATGGCCGCTGAGCATGTGCATCCGGAGCCTGTGCTCTGCAATGGGAGAGGCCACAACAGTGAGAGAACTGCGTACCACAAAAAAAAAAAAAAAAAAATCATACCAAGTATCTTTTGTGACCACAATGGCATGAAAGTAGGAATCAATAAGAAGAAGAAAACTGAAAAATTCATGAAAACAAGGAAATTAAACAACCAATGGATCAAAGAAGAAGTTAAAGAGGAAATAAAATTTTTGAGACAAACAAAAGTGAAAATGCAACACACCAGAACCTGTGGGATGCAGCAAAAGCAGTTCTAAGAGGGAGCTTCATAGCAATAAACACCTACTTAAGAAGTAAGAAAGATCCCAAATAAACAACCTCACTCTACAGCTTCAAAAACTAGAAAAAGAAGATCAGAGCACAAAGTTAACAGAAGAAAGAAAATAATAAAGATTAGAACAGAAATAAATGAAATAGAGAACAGAAAAACAATTGGAAAGATTATCCAAACTAAGAGTTGGTTCTTTGAAAAGATAAGAAAAATTGACAAACCCTTAGCTAGACTAACCAAGGGAAAAAGAGAAAGGACACAAATCAACAAAATTATAATTTAAAAAGCAGACATTATAACTGATACCACAGAATTCAAAGGATCATAACAGCCAACCATATGCTAACAAACTGGGCAACCTAGAATAAATGGAAAAATTCTTAGAAACATATCATTTACCAAGACTTAATTAGGAAGAAATATAAAATCTGAATAGACCATTTACTAGTAAAGGGATTGAATCCGTAATCAAAAACCTCCCAACAAACAAAAGTCCAGGACCAGATGGCTTCACTCGTGAATTTTACCAAACATTTAAAGAATTAACACCAATGCTTCTCAAATTTTTCCAGAAATAGAAGAGGAGAGAGTACTCCCAAATTTATTTTATGAGGCCAGCATTATCGTGAGACTAAAACCAGAAAAGGACACTAGTAGAAATGACAGCTATAGGTCAATACCCCTGATAATTATAGATGCAAAAATTTCAATAAAATACTAGCAAACCAAATTCAGTAGCACATTAAAAGAATCATTTATCATGATCAAGTGGGATTTATCCCTGGGATGCAAGGATGGTTCAACATATGCAAATAAATCAGTGTGATACATCATCTTAACAGAAAGAAAAAAATCATACAATCATCTCAATAGACACAGAAAAATCATTTGATAAAATTTAACATAAATTCATAATAAAAGCCCTTAACAAAAAGTCATAAAAGGAACATATCTCAACATAATAAAAGTCATATATGACAAGCCCACAGCTTCCTCAACATCATACTAATGGTGAAAGGGTGAAACCTTTTCCTCTAAGGATCAGGAATAAGACAAGTGTGTCTATTCTCACCACTCCTGTTCAAAATAGTACTAGAAATCCTACCTAGAGAAATCAGGCAAGAAAGAGAAATAAAAGTAAATGAAGAAGTAAAACCATCTCTATTTGCAGATGGCTTGGTTTTATAAACAAAAATCTTAAAGATGTAACAAAAAAAACTGTCAGATCTAGTCAAGGAATTCAATAAAGTTTCAAGATATGAAATTAACATACAAAAATCAGTAGCATTTCTATATGCCTACAGTGAATTTTCTGAAAAAAAATAAAGAAATCAATCCTATTTACAACAGCATAAAAAAATACTTAGGAATACATTTAACTAAGCAAGTGAAATTTCTCTACTGTGAAGACTGAAAGACATTGATGAAAGAAATCAAAGAAAATACAAAAATACAAATAAGTAGAAGGGTATTCTGTATTCATGAACTGGAAGAATTAATATTGTTAAAACATCAATACTACCAAAAGCCATCTATAGATTCAATAAAATCCCTATCCATATTCCAATGGCATCTTTTACAGAGGTAGAAAAAACACTCCTAAAAGTTATATGAACCACAAAAAATGCTGAATAGCCAAAGAAATGCTGAGAAAGAAGAAAAGAGCAGAAGAGATCATACTTCCTGATTTGAAGTTATACTATAAAGCTAAAGCCGTCAAACAGTATGCTACTAGCATAATAACACACAAAAGACCGATGGAATAGAATTGAGAGCCCAGAAATAAGACCAAGCATATACAATCCACTAATATTTAATAGGGAAGAATACTCAGTGGAGAAAAGAAAGTCTTTTTAATAAATGACTCTGGGATAATTGGATATTCACATGTAAAAGAATGAAATTGGACCCATATCTTACACCACTCACAAAATTAACTCAAAATGGACTAAGGATTTAAATGTAAGACCTGAAACCATGAAACTCCTAGAAGAAAACATAGTAATAAAGCTCCCTGACATGATTCTTGGTAATGATTTTTGGATATGTCACCTGAAGCACAAACAAATAAATAAAAAACAAACAAGTGGGATACATCAAACTAAAAAGCTTCTGCACAGTAAACAACAACAACAAGGAAAATAAATCAATAAAGTGAAAAGACAAACTTTAGAATGGGAACAAAATATTTGAAAACCATATATCTGATAAGGGTTAACATTCAAAATACATAAATAACTCATATAATTCAATAGCAAAAAAAAAAAAAAAAAAAAATGAGAAAAGGCCAGAAAAAAAATTTTCCCAAAAAAAAAAAAATGAGCAAAGGACCTGAATAGACATTTCTCCAAAGAAGATATATGAAAGGTCAACATGTACATGAAAAGATGATCAACATCACTACTCATTAAGGAAAAGCAAAGTAAAACCACACTGAGATATCACTCATGTCTATTAGAATGACCATCACAAAAAAAACAAGAGATAACGTGATGGCAAGAATGTGGAAAAAGGGAATGCTTGTGCATTGTTGGTAGATTGTAAATTGGTGCATCCACTATGGAAAGCAGTATGGCTTTCTCATGTTCCTCAAAAAATTAAATACTGAGCTACCATATGATCTAGCAATTCCATTTCTGAAGTATATTCAAAGGTAATGAAAACACTACGTCGAAAAGATATCTGCACCCCTATGTTCATACCAGCATTATTTATAGAAGCCAAGACATGGAAACAACCTAATTGTCCATCGATGGGTGAATGGATAAAGAACATGTGAGATATATATATATATATATATATATATATATACATACATATATAATGGAATATTATTCAGCCACAAAAAACAAGGAAATCCTACCATTTGTGACCACAGGGATGAGCCTTGAAGATATTATGCTAAGAGAAATAAGACAGAGAAAGACAAATACTGTACTGTATGATATAATTTATATGTGGAATCTAAAAAAAATAAAAACAAAAACCCCAAACTCATAGAAAAAGAGAGCAGATTTTTGGTTACCAGAGGGAGAGAGTGGGAGGAGGGGAATAGGATGAAGATAGTCAAAAGGTACAAACTAAAAAAAAAAAAAAAAAAAGGGAACAAACTTCTTCCAGTTATAAGATAAATAAGTATTAACGATGTAATGTTACAACATGATGACTATAATTAACACTGCTGTATGGCATGTAGGAAAGTTAAAAGAGTAAATCCTAAGAAGATAAACATTTTTCCCTTCTGTTTTTCTTCCTTTCCTTTTTATTGTACCTGTATGAGAAGATGGATGTTAACGAACGTATTGTGGTAATTATTTCACCTTATATGTAAATAAAGCCATCATGCTGTATGCTTTAAATTTAAATAGTGATGTATGTCAATTATTTCTCAAAACTGGAAAACAAGTGAGGATTATGCACAATAATTCCTTCAAATAGATAAGAAATAAATAGAAAGTTATAGAAATCCAGACTGCCTGAAATAGTATAAGCCTGTTAATAACAGAGCTACATAGCTCTAGCTATGCAGTTCTTTTGTGGGTG
The DNA here is from genome assembly GCF_003031525.2 of Neophocaena asiaeorientalis asiaeorientalis. Lineage (NCBI taxonomy): Eukaryota > Metazoa > Chordata > Mammalia > Artiodactyla > Phocoenidae > Neophocaena > Neophocaena asiaeorientalis. Next base: position 1,329,221 of record NW_020174826.1, read on the forward strand.
AACTTTATGCAAGTTATTTAACTTCTCTGCAATTCACTTTTACTATTTCCACTGCCTTATATTCTCTATCCCTAGGTTTTCCTCTAGTTGGCTCTTCCTTATTTTTCTAACTTCAACTCAAATATCACATCCTTAAAGTGACCTTCTCAGATTACTCACTTTAAGTATCCAACCCTCCATCTTCATCACATTGTCCTACATTTTCTTCATAGTACTTTACACTATCCGAAATTACTTCATTTCATGAATTTGTTTACTTGGGGTTTGTCTGTCTCTCCAGAGACCAAGGACCTTACCTGTTTTGATCACTGCTATATTCTCACTGTCAGAATAGTACCTTGCATAAAGTGGGTACTCAATAAATGTTAGTTGAATAAACAAGTGGCTGAATGAATGCCCATTTAAATCCTAGCTCTTCTGTGAAGACAAACATATAATGCATATAGATGTGAATTGAATCTTTAAAAGTACTCTGCATATAGAAACTGTAACAATAGTGATCTCTTTGACTGCTGTTTCCCTAATAACAACTCAGGCACACTTTTCAGTTCTACTTTCTTTAATCTAAGGTAAAAAACTTAAAACAAGTTGTATGAGTGTGACATCCTTAATTATATCCCTTTAAATATGGATATCCTGTGATCTGATGGTATACTTAAGACTTCATGAAGATTAAACGGACTTTGTTGTTGTTTTGTTTAAGCATTGAACACTGGTTTCTGCAGAGTTCAAGCAAAACATGAGATATAATCTCAATATATCCCATAAATACTCAGAGAGGCTGAAGTGGAAAAAAGGAATGTCTGAAGAGACTTGTAGAAATTTCAAAGGTTATTTTTCCCCCACATAAATGGTATTGGGCTTGGTTTACAGTGCAGGAAAGATTTATCATAGATACTTAGTGGTGAGAAAAGACAGTATGGCTTCCACTCTAAGTACATTCCCTTTTAATGTGGAGATCAAACCTAGTGCTAACAACTGAGAAGACAAAACAGCCATCAGTAAAATATAATATGCACTTAGCTTCTGTTTGTCAATTGGATGTTTTTCCTCTAAAAACCTAATTCAGCATAGTACAGAACAAGTTGTAGAAAAAAACCCAACTTGCACTGCTTCTCCTTTCATTAAGACAGATCATGCTGAGCCCCACACAGCTGGAGCCCCATGTTTAAGACCATCACATTGTACTTTCAGCAAACCTCTCAGCCACTGTTCTCATAATGAAATGCTTTCATAGGAATGAAGGGAGAAAAAAGCCTAGAAAAGAAGGAGACATGACAATACTTTGATTTTAAGTTGGAAAAAAAGCCATGACCTGAGTTTGAGCTACCCCTTTAAAAAGAATGACATACATTTATGACACCAGAAGAAAGACAGCTTTGCCAAGGACTTCCAAACCATTTTAAAAAGAGGTACTTGTATTCTTTAAATGAATCCAAACTTATTTAACAACTGAATCTTTATGTTTTAACAAGGTTTGTTTTTTAAATAGGGTCCTGCATTTCCAAGACTTCCACCATTGGAAAACTAATTTGTATGGCCACTATTTTTATTATCAAGCATTTTAATCTCAATTCACACATCAATTAATGAAATTAGAAAGGAGGAAAGTTGACTTGCAGCAAACTCTTAGTTTATGTTATTTGTCCCCATAAGTGGTCAATTTAAATTTAGTGAACAGTGATGTGGTGGCAGAGGGACTGGAACTCTCCAAAGTTGTTTCCTCTAGACGTGGTTCTTCTTTGTATAGAATCTCCATTTCAGAGACCTTACCCATTCTTAGGACATGAGGTTTCACCTCTGGGAGATGGCTCTCAAGATCTCAATCTGTTGTCCTGGTTTCTTAAATACTAATCTAACTGGATATTTCTACTTAGATGTCCTATTATATCTTGAAATTTAATAAACCAGTTCACCTCCTCACCTCACCTCACCAATTATCTCTCACTGTCTCTCCCTTGTCTGTTAGTGGTATAATTGTCTCAGACACTTGGGCTCAAATCCTCAGACTCCTATTTGAAACTACCCTTTTACCCATCATACCCATTCAACGGTCCTGTTAATTTCACCTCAAGTATTTCAAATCTGCCATTTTCTTTTTAGTCACTTAGTCCAGGCTCATCTTTTACTATACTTGATCCCAGTGGGCTCAGGTATACAGCCTGCCCTTTAACGTCACTGTTATAGCTGGCTTTGGTAGCTCTGACTTTGAATCTTCTTGTTTGAATCCATTTCATATTCTTGCTGTCCAATTTTCTATCTAAAGGATCTTTTTTATTATGTCACTTATCTGTTGAAAAATAATAAATGCCTCCTGTTGTCTCCAAGATCAAGTCCAAATTCCTTAGTCTGTTATTTAAGGCCATCCATAATTCAGCCCCATCCTTTCATATAATCTTATTTGTCACTATGTCCCTAAATGGAAGACTCTAACCAGGTTGGTCTACTTAATCTTTGCTCATGCCATCACCTTACCTGAATGCCCTCTCCAACTGCTCTCTGTTTACTAAAAAGTTATTTTCCCATAGCAAATACTTATTAGTTTGTTAGCTGACTAACATTTATTCTGATTTTAGTGACAATACAATTTCCTTCAGTGAATGATCTCATCTCATTTTAATACTTGACTGTTAACCAAGGTTTTCTCTCCTTCCTTATCTAAGAGACCTGCATGCAACCATAACAAGACAAACCAGACTCTCCCTCCTGGAAAGTGGAATCTTGAGCAGAATGTCCATAGACTGGAAATTGTTGAAACTCATCTATTACAGTGGAGACAACCTGAGAGACTGGTGAGTATTTCTTGCTTACCTACATCTCTAGACTTATCTTGTCTACTGACTTCCTAAGTCTAGATCTCTAGACTGTCTGTTGATTCGTGAACACTCCCATTTCCTTCTAGAGATTTCTTTTTTATTAAAGAGGTAATTTCTGTTACTTGCACTCAAAATTCCTAATTGTCATCATTTCTAAAGGCCCCTTAAGCCCTTTCTGACACAAGCGGTCCTTCCCAGCTTGCAGTGATCATTCCGTCAGGTTAGCAACTGTAAATTTTAGTATATGCTCCATTCCTTTGGCATGTCTCAGTCAGTCATTAAGTATTTACTGAGCATTAACAATGAGCTTGGTTTTGTGCAACTGCATACTTTTAAAAATCTGTTAACTCATTTAATGAATATAGAATATTTTTACGGGTAGACTCTGGGTTCTTCAAAGTCAGAAACTCTCTCGCAAGCATAAAGGTTCCTTCCTTCGTGCTTGGCATGCACAGAAAACACATATTCTTACTGATTAACAAAAGCAGCCTCTTCCATTAAAGCTGCTTAAGAGGAATATAATTATAATATCAGGACTACTTGGTGCTAATTGAATTAGTCAATAAAAATACAATAACTGGAAACATAAAATATAGTTCTGAAGAACTCTTCATCATATCTTAACTTGCTTGCTAACTTGGTAGTTTTCATGCTAAAAATCATCAGTTAAGATGCTAATTTCTAGAAGTTGAGTGTACAATATCATCTTTTAGTGTACCACACAGCCATTTCCCTGAATCACTTTGAAACATTCCCAAGGCATCAACCAGGTCATTCCCAAGAGCTGCCATTTGCATCATTCAAGCACACTGCTACCTTACATGATTGATAACCTAAAAGTCAGACAATGCAGTAGATTTATTTAACTTTAAACCCTATATACTATTTTAACTATAATTAGGGATTGGCATGGGGGGAATGAGAATTAACATTATATTTGCTTTAACAAAAATCCCAAATAACTATCAAGCAGTATAACGGAGATCCTGGTTGCTAGTCTATCCAGGCAGACATGAATATTGGGGGAATAAGGAATAATGAGTCATAATCTACTGAAAACTAAGAGGGAGAAGAAAGAAAAGGAAGCACTCACCTTCTTTTCCAGTCTATCAATTAATTTCTGGAGTCTGTTTATCTGGGTCATCCACTGGTTATCTTCTTCTAATAAGCCTTGAGGGGAAAACCATGAGGGCAATATATTAAACTCTAGACAGAGCAGGAATGCTTTGGTGTCTCAGAGCTTTTCTTTTACCCTGAAGGAAGAACACAGTGTCACTGGCTAATCACCACATTTAAATATATATATATATTTATATTTATATTTATGTATATAGATAGATTCACATGAGTTCTTTCTAAGTTATTAATTTCCATAGATCCATGTATCCCAGTGGGTTCATTTTTATGTTTATTTTTTTTATGTTGTTGCCTACACCGGCCTTTGATATTCAAAAGAACAGATCCTGCTGAGCCATTTTTAACACCACATAATGTAGCTGATTTTTCTTTTAGAAAAAGGAAAGCACCAAGAAACAATTCTAAACTTACTTCTGGGGCAGTGGCAGGAGCCAGGGAAATCATAGCCATGAACACAGCAAGGGATAAATTATTAATCAAAAAGAAGTATAAGAGCAAGGTAGCTGGTATCTCCTTCCCTAGGGACTAACCTGAGTGGACACTATGTTCATGGCATAGCAGTGAAGAGTACAAGCTCTGGAGCCCGCTGATTTTGGTCAAATTACTTAACATCTCTGGTCTCACTTTTCTTATTTTTAAATGGGCATAATAATATCACAAGCCTCACTGTGAGGATTGTGTATATATACACATATGCATACATACATATGTGCATATATACACACACAAACGTACATGTACTACGTATGTAGTATTTTTATTTTTTTATTTTATTTATTTATTTTGCGGTATGCGGGCCCCTCACTGCTGTGGGCTCCCCGTTGCGGAGCACAGGCTCCGGACGCGCAGGCTCAGCGGCCATGGCTCATAGGCCCAGCCGCTCCGCGGCATGTGGGATCTTCCCAGACCGGGGCACGAACCCGGGTCCACTGCATCGGCAGGCGGACTCTCAACCACTTCCACCAGGGAAGCCCCCTAGTATTTTTAATATGTCTGTGTATACACACACACATCTCTATCTAACAGCAGGATAAACATTATGTAAGTGCTGCTGCTATTATTGTTGCTGTTATATATATTATTATGCAAAGGCAAGAAGGAGTAAGTTGTGGTGTGAGCCCCTGCACAAACATCCTGGTATCCTTGTGTATCCTTATGGCAGCTTGCTCAAAATATTTTCACAGACATTTGCTGAAGTAATACTTTTTGATATTTCCTGATAGAAGAATGTGATTGAATTTAAGACTATAAAGCCTTGTTTTAGCTTTGAATGTTAGGAAGATAAGACCTAAATTATAAGGGGGTAGTACTTTACATTAGAATTCACTTCTCCACCTGCCATCTTCAGTGAAGCTCCTCTCAAAGCCCACCAAATAAATTATGATGCAAAAAGAAGCAGTAGCATTGCCACAAAGAAGTGGCTACTAAAAATGAGTGCTTTTACAATAAAATATTATAAATATGTAAACAAAGTTTATGTTTATATTTTAATTTGCAGAGTAGTTAACATCTTTCCATTCTAGGTTGCTCCTAAAAGAATTTAAGGCAGCTATCACAACAAAGTCCCATAGAAGGATATTTTGGGCTTAATACTGTTTTCTAAATGACAAAAATGGAAAGAACAATCTATGGTTTAATTTTTTTTAAACATCTTTATTGGAGTATAATTGCTTTTAAATGGTGTGTTAGTTTCTGCTGTATAACAAAGTGAATCAGCTATACATAAACATATATCCCATGTTTAATTTTTTATATTCCACATACAAGTGATAATATTTAGTATTTGTCTTTCTCTTTCTGACTTATTTCACTCCAGGTCCATCCATGTTGTTGCAAATGGCAATATTTCATTCTTTTTCATGACTGGCTCATACTCCATTGTATACATACATATGTGTGTGTATGTATATATATATATATATATATATATAAATATCTTGGCTATTGTAAATAATGCTTCTATGAATATTGAATGTACCTTTTTGAATTAGTGTTTTCATTTTCTTCAGACATAATCCCAGAAGTGAAATTGTTGGATCATTTGGTAGTTTTATTTTTAGTTTCTTGAAGAAACTGCATGCTGTTTTCCATAGTGGCTGCACCAATTTACATTTCCACTAATGGTGCACTAGAGTTCCCTCTTCTCCACATCCTTGCCAACATTTGTTATTTGTGGGCTTTTTTTGACAATAGCCACTCTGAAAGGTGTGAGGTGATATCTCATTACAGTTTTGATTTACATTTCCCTGATGATTAGTGATATTGAACATTTTTTTCATGTGCATGCCGTCTTTGGAAAAATGTCTATTCAGAGTTTCTGCCTATTTTTCAATCTGGTTATTTGGGGTTTTTTTTTGAGTTTTATGTTGAGCTTTATGAGTTCTTTGTATATTTTGTATACTTAACCTGTTATCAGATACATCATTTGCAAATATTTTCTCCCAGTTAGTAGATGGACTTTTGATTTTGTGATAACTTTCTTCACAGTGCAAAAGATTTTTAGTTTGATGTAGTCCCATTTGTTTATATTTGCTTTTGTTTCCCTTACCTGAGGAGAGATAATTATTAAGACTAATGTCAAAGAGTACACTGCCTGTGTTTTCCTCCAGAAGTCTCATGGTTTCAGGTCTTACATTTAAGTTTTTAATCCACTTTAAATTTATTTTTTGCATGGTGTGAGAGAGTAGTCCAGTTTAATACTTTTGCATGTAACTGTTCAGTTTTTCCAACACCATTTATTGAAGAAGCTGTATTTTCCCCACTGTATACTTTTGCATATTTTGTTGTAGACAAGATTATTTGCCCATAAAAGTGTGTGTTCATTTCTGGGCTCTCTATTCTGTTCCATTAATCTATGTGTGTGGGTTTGTGCCAGTACCATACTGTTTTGATTACTGTAGATTTGTAGCATAGTTTGAAATCAGGGAGTGTGATACCTCTGGCTTTGTTCTTCTTTCTCAAGATAGTTTTGGCTATTTGGGGTCTTTTGTGTTTCCTTGCCCTTTTAGAATTATTTGTTCTAGCTCTGTGAAAAATGTCAGTGATATTTTGATAGGGATTTCACTGAGTCTGTAGATTGCCTTGGATAATATGGTCATCTTAACAATATTAATTCTTCTAATCCATGAACATTCTGTATCTTTCTTTCTTTTAACATCTTTATTGGAGTATAATTGCTTTACAATGGTGTGTTAGTTTCTGCTTTATAACAAAGTGAATCAGTTATACATATTCTATGTCCCCATATCTCCTCCCTCTCCTCCCTCTTGCATCTCCCTCCCACCCTCCCTATCCCACTCCTCTAGGTGGTCAGAAAGAACCGAGCTGTTCTCCCTGTGCTATGTGGCTGCTTCCCACTAGCTATCTATTTTACATTTGGTAGTGTATGTATGTCCGTGACACTCTCTCACTTCGTCCCAGCTTATACTTCCCTCTCCCCATGTCCTCAAGTCCATTCTCTATGTCTGTGTCTTTATTCCTGCCCTGCACTTAGGTTCTTCAGAACCATTTTTTTTCTTTAGATTCCATATATATGTGTTATCATATGGTATTTTTTTTTCTCTTTCTGACATACTTCACTCTGTATGACAGACTCTAGGTCCATCCACCTCACTACAAATAACTCAATTTCGTTTCTTTTTATGGCTGAGTAATATTCCATTGTATATATGTGCCACATCTTCTTTATCCATTCATCTGTCAATGGACACTTAGGTTGCTTCCATGTCCTGGTTATTGTATATAGTCCTGCAGTGAACATTGCGATACATGACTCTTTTTGAATTATGGTTTTCTCAGGGTATATGCCCAGTAGTGGGATTGCTGGGTCGTATGGTAGTTCTATTTTTAGTTTGTTAAAGAACCTCCATATTGTTTTCCATAGTGACTTTATCAGTTTACATTCCCACCAACAGTACAAGAAGGTTCCCTCTTCTCCACACCCTTTCCAGCATTGATTGTTTGTAGATTTTTGATGATGGACATTCTGACTGGTGTGAGGTGATACCTCATTGTGGTTTTGATTTGCATTTATCCAATGATTAGTGATGTTGAGCATCCTTTCATGTGTTTGTTGGCAATCTGTATATCTTTTTTGGAGAAATGTCTATCCATCTGTTTGTCTCATCTTCAATTACTTTTGTCAGTTTTTGAAGCACAGGTCTTGTACCTACTTAGTTAGATTTATTCCTAGGCATTTTACTTTTTTTGATGGAAACATAAAGGGAATTGTTTTCATAATTTCTATTCTGATACTATATTTTTAGTGTATAGCAATGCAACAGATTTCTGTATACTCGTTTTGTAACCTGAAACCTTACCAAATTCATTGTTGAGTTCTGGTAGCTTTTTGGTGGTGTCTTTAGGATTTCTTATGTATAGTGTCATACCATCTTCAAATATTGACAGTTTTACTTCTTCCTTTTCAGTATGCATTCCTTTTTTAGTCTGATTTCTGTGACTAGGACTTCCAATACTACGTTAAAGAGAAGTCGTGAGAGTGGGCATCCTTGTCTTGCTCCTGATCTTAGAGGAAATGCTTTCAGCTTCTCCCCATTGAGTATGATGTGGGTTGTCATATATGGCCTTTGTTTTGAGTATGATGTGGGTTGTCATATATGGCCTTTGTTTTGTTGAGAAATGTTCCCTCTATACCCACTTTCTGGAGAGTTTTTATCATAAATGGATGTTGAATTTTGTCAAAAACTTTTCTGCAGTTATTGAGATGATTATATGAATTTTATTCTTCAGTTTCTTAATATAATGTATGACATAGATTGTTTTGCAGATATTGAAGCATCCTTGCATCCTTGGGATAAATATATTACTTGATCATGGCTCATGATTCCTTTCATGTATTGCTCAATTTGTTTGCTAACACTTTATTGAGGATTTTTACATTTATGTTCATATTGGCCTGAAATTTTCTTTTTGTGTGTGATATCTTTTCAGGTTTTGGTGTCAGGGTGATGCTGGCCTCACAGAATGAGTTTGGAAGTGTCCCTTCCTCTGCAATTTTTTGGAATATCTTGAGAAGAATAGGTGGTAACTCTTTTCTAAATATTTGGTAGAATTCATCTGTGAGGATAACTGCTCCTGGACTTTTGTTTCTTGGGGGCTGTTTTATTACTTTCTCAATTTCATTCCTGGTATTTGGTCTGTTCATATTTTCTGTTTCTTCTGAATATGTTCATTTCTTCTACATTGTCCATTTTATTGACATATAATTGTTCATGGTAGCCTCTTATGATCCTTTGTATTTCTCTGGTGTTGGTTATAACTTCTGTTTTATTTCTGATTTTAATGATTTGGGTCCTCTCTTTTTTCCTTGATGAGTCTGGCTAAAGGTTTATCAATTTTGTTTATCTTTTCAAAGAACCTGCTCTTGCTTTCATTGGTCTTTTGTTTTTGTTGTTTTTTTTTTTTTTTTCTTTTTTAACTGTTTTTAAGTCTCAGTTTTATTTATTTCCTCTCTGATCTTTATGATTTCTTTTCTTCTACTAAATTCAGGTTTTGTCTTTTCTTCCTTTCCTAGTCCTTTGGGTGTAAGGTAAGGTTATTTATGTGAGATTTTTCTTGTTCCCTCAGGTAAGCTTGTATTGCTATAAACTTCCTCTTAGACCTGCTGCTGCTGCATCCCATAGATTTTTGATCATTGTGTTTCCATTTTAATTTATCTCCATTTATTTTTTGATTTCTTCTTTGATTTTTCCAGCAACCCATTGGTTTTTTATAGGCATATTCTTTAGCCTCTATGTGTTTGTGTTTATTTGTACTTTTTTTTCTTGATTTCTAGTCTCATAGCATTGTGGTTGAAAAGTTTCTTAATATTATTTCAGTCTTCCTAAATTTACTGAGACTTATTTTGTGGCCTAGCATGTGATCTATCCTGGAGAATGTTCCATGTGCCCTTGAAAAGAATGTGTAATCTGCTGCTTTTGGATGGAATGTCCCATATATACATCTGTTAAATCCATCTTGTCTAAGGTGTTGTTTAAGGTCAGTGTTTCCTTATTGATTTTCTGTTTGGATAATCTGTCCATTGATGTAAATAGGGTGTTTAAGTCATCCCCTAGTATTATTGTATTATCATCAATTTCTCCCTTTATGTCTGTTAATATTTGCTTTACATATTTAGGTGTCCTACATTGGGTTTATATATATTTACTTTTGTTATATCTTCTTCTGGGATTGATCCCTTGATCATTATGTAATGTTCTTTTTCTCTTTTTACAGTCTTTGTTTTGAAGCATACTTTGTCTAATATAAGTATTGCTACCCTAGGTTTTTTTGCATTTTCTTTTGCATGGAATATCTTTTTTCCATCCCCTCATTTTCAGTCTGTCTGTGTCTTTAGATCTGAAGTGAGTCTCTTATAGGCAGCATACATATGGATCTTGTTTTGGTTTCCAAGCAGCCATTCTATGCCTCTTGATTGGAGCACTTAGTTATTGACATTTAAAGAGATTATCAATTGGTGTGTACTTATTGCCATTTTGTCAATTGTTTTGGGATTTTTAAAGTTCTTTTTTGTTCCTTACTTTTTTTTTTTTTGCTCCCTTCCCTTATGATTTGATGACTTCCCTTGTGCTTTGATCTTTAATGTTATGTTTGTATTCCTTTCTCTTTTTTTGTGTGTACATCTATTATAGATTTTTGGCTTGTGGTTTCCATGAGTTTATATATATATATATATATATATATAACTTTTAAGTTCAAACCCATTTTAACAACTCTGCATTTTTACTCCCATGCCCGCATTTAATGTTTTTGACATCATATTTTACATTTTTGTTTTTTATATCCCCTAACTATTGTGGATATAGATGATTTTACTACTTTTATCCATTAACCTTCCTACTAGCTTTATATGTGGTTGATTTATCTTACTATATATTTCCCTTTACTAATGAGATTTTTCCTTTCATAATTTTCATATTTCTAGTTGTGGCTTTTTCTTTTCTGCTTAGAAAAGTCCCTTTAACATTTCTTGTGAAGCTGGCTTGGTGGTGATGCTGTCTTTTAGCTTTTTCTTGTTGTAAAACTTTTGATCTCTTCTTCAAATCTGAATGAAAGCTTTGCTGTATAGAGTATTCTTGTTTACAGGTTTTCCCTTTCATCACTTTAAATGTATCATGTCACTTTTCCTGGCCTGCAGAGTTTCTGCTGATAAGTAAGCTGAGAGCCTATGGGAGTTCCCTTATATGTAATTTGTTGCTTTTCCCTTATTGCTTTTAATATTGTCTCTTCATCTTTAATTTTTGCCATTTTATTATAATGCTTCTCAGTGTGTCACTTTGGGTTGAACCTGTTTGGAACTTTCAGTCATTCCTGGACCTGAATTACTGTTTCCTTTCCCAAATTAGGGAAGGTGTCAGTACTGTGTTCAACTATGTTCTCTGCCTCTTTCTCTTTCTCTCTCTCTATTGTCTTCTGGAACCCCTATAATGCAAATATTAGTACACTTGATGTAGTCCCAGTGGTCTCATAAATAGTTCTATTTCTTTTTTTTCCTTTCTTCCATTCAGCTTGAGTGATTTCACTACTCTGTCTTCCAGCTTGCTGATTTGTTCCTCTGTAGTATCCAATTTATTGTTGATTCCTTCTAGTGCATTTTTAATTCCTTCTAGTGCATTTTTAATTTCAGTTTTGTATACTTCATCTCTGTTTGGTTCTTCTTTACATTTTCTATCTCTTTGTAAAAACTTCTGACTTCTGACATTTCCCTCTGTTTTGTTTATCCAAACTCTTCTCTCAGGTTCTTTGAACATCTCTATGATAATTAACTTGAACTCTTTATCAGATACATCACTAACCTCCACTTCACTTAGTTCTTCTTCTGGAGTTTTATCTTGGTCCTTCATTTGGGACTAATTCCTCTATCACCTCATTTTGCCCAATTTGCTGTTTTTATTCCTAAGTATTTGGTAGGTTTGTTACATTTCCTGACTTTGAAGAGGAGTCCTTTTGTAGAAGATGTCCTATGTGTACCTGTGGTGCACTCCTCTATGGTCACCAGAGCTACATGCTTTAGGAGTGCCCCATTTTTGTGTTGTGTGGGTCCTTCCATTTTGGCTGACTGACTACTGTGGCTGATCTGGTTGGTGTGGCTAGCCCCTGTCTGGTTGATTGCCAGGCCTTGCCATAGGCAGAGGATGCCAACTACTTGTGGGCAAGGACTGGTCATGACATGGCTGACCACAGTGTCCTGGGATTCCTGGGGCTAGTGCTGGACCAGTGGCAGGTGGATCTTGGTGCTGGGGTGGGTGGCTGTAGGGTCACAGGTGCCAGATCTAGTCTTGCCCTACTCGTGTATGAGACAAGTTCCAGACATGGCTTGCTGCAGGGTCCAGGGTGTCCCAAAGCTGGTGTCAGCCTGCTCGTGAGTGGGGCTGGATCCCAGGGCAGCTGGCTGAGGGGTTCAACGTGTCTCAGAGCTGGTGTCTCAGAGCCGAGGCCTAAAGGGTTGGAGTCAGCTTACTAGTGGGCTGTAATGAGGCCTTGAGCATACCAATCCTAATTCCAGCTCACTGGTGGGCAGACCCGGGTTCCAGGGTCTCTGAATCCTGGGTCCTGAGGGTACCAGAGTTGATGTGTAGGCTTGTTGGTGGGTGGGCCTAAGTCCCAGGGGATCCTGGGGCTGGTGCCTGCTCAATGGTGGGTGAGGCTAGTCCTAGGGCTAGTGCCAGCCCATTGGTCAGTAGAACTATGTCTCAGGGTCTCTGGCTGCAGACCCCTGGTGGGGGGGTTTCCCAGATTTGGTGTCAACCCACTGTGGATGAGGTTGGGTCCTGATGGCAGACTGTGGGGCCCTGTGATTTCTTGAGGCTAGTGCCAGTGCTTTGGTGGGTGTGGCCAGGTCCTGAGCCCTCTGGTGAATAGCGTTGGGTCCTGGAGCCACTGTGGACTCAGGGATTCTTAAGTCAACAAGCTTGCTGGTGGGTGAGACTGTGTTCCCACCTGACTAGCTATTTGTCTTGAGGCGTCTTAGTTCTAGTGCTCACAAGCTGGTGGGCAGGGACAGGTCTCAGCACTAATTAGCTAGAAGAAGGATTCCAAAGTGGTGCCTGCCATCATCAGCGTCCTTGTGGTAGAATGAGCTCCCCAAAATAGCTGCCACCAGTGTCTATGTCCCCAGGATGAGTTACAGTTTCTTCCTGCCTCTCCAGGAAGCTCTCCAAGATCAGCAGGTAGGTCTGACCCATTCTCTTTTCAAGTCACTACTTCTTACCTGTATCCCAGAGCATGTGAGAATTTTTGTGCACATTTTAAGAGTGGAGTCTCTATATCCTACAGCCTTCTGGCTCTCCCCAAAGTGAACCCTCCTGGCCTTCAAAGTCAAATGTCTGGGGGTTTGATTTCCTGGTACATAACCCCAAGCTGTAGACCCTGATGTGGGGCTTGAACCCCTTGCTCACTTGTGGAGAAGCTCTGTGATTGTAATTATCATTTCATTTGTGGGTCACCCTCTTAGGTATATGGATCTTGACCATACCACTTCCCTGCCCCTCCTACCCATCTTGTTGTGATTCCTTTAATGTATCTAGTTGCAGAATATCTTTTCTGCTAGTCTTCTTGTCTTTCTCATCAATAGTTGCTCTGTAAATAGTTGTAATTCTGATGTGACCATGGGAGAAGGTGAGCTCAGTGTCTTCCTATTCCACCATCGTGGCCACTCCTACAATGGTTCTAAATGAGCTTCATGATTTTTCCTGTACTTTTGATACTGACCAGGAGAAGATATTACCCCAAGTAGTCCCTGATCCTAAGAAGCTACATGAGGAGTAGAGCTGAATCCAACCTACAAGCTGGAGCCACATCCAGCTGAGATCACTCAAATCACAGTCAAACATAGACCCATGAGAGAAAAGAACCAAATATTTCCAGTTGTAATCACTGAGATTTTGAGGTTGTTTCACTGTAAAAAATGACTAATGATCCATTACCCCTAGACAAATAGTTTTACTTTCTGGGGAGATGGAGATACTAACATCTATCTTATAAGGTGTTAGGATAAAATAAGACAGTGTTCAAGAAAGTACTTTGAAATCTTTCAAGTACAATCTGTGTAAATACAGACTATATCTATACACTGATTTTCTGAAATGGTAGATATTTAAATATTAATTTATGTTAAAATGACATGTTCAAGTGATATGTGCAGGTACATACAGATACATATATACATACATATGCATATATATTCATACTTTATAAAAATTACTCTACTTAACAACATAAGTTTTTATATTTCAAAGTATTTTAAAGTAATTAATATAAATTACATGGTTAAAATATGATGACCTAATGAATATTATTGAGGTCTCAGTCTCATAAATCATATACTACATTATGCATTTCAAAAGCCACTATAAATTTAGTCCTGTTATGAAAGGAAGCAATAATCTTTTCCTAAAATGAATTTAGAGTATGCTTAAGCAGGCTTGGGAATCTGGGATTAGGGTGCAGACTAAAGGGCACCTCTTTGCTTGGAGATGATGATGATTTCTATAGGTCTTAAGTCTTTCACATATTAGGTGATTGAGTCACTTTCTTCCCTATCCAACATGTCTCTGTGTACTGTCCAAGTACAACGGCTAGGATTCTGACAGAACTGATGATTAGGATCACCACCTTAGTTCTTAATATCTTAGACTCTTTACCACTTTGGTTTCAGACAAACTTGTTCGGTGTAAGAAAAGCATTCCATTATTATTGTTTTAGCTGCCTTTTGGTCCTTTTTAAACAAGTCAATATGAAGATACAATTGAGTCAACTTCAAGAAAAATGACAAAGTTTCATTACCTGCACCATAGACATTAAACTGAGGGCTGTTGGGGGAGAAGCTTTTGTGTCTCTGGACTCGACGACTTGATCGTTTTCCAGGCCATTGAATCGACAGGACTTCTGGTTTGGTTGGCCCTTGTCTTGAACAACAAAGACAATATTTAACCTCAGTTAATATTAAACCTCAGATTTAACCACATCTTCAAAGATCAGACACAAATATTTTCTAGTGTAGTGAAATGAAAACTTATGAGAACTATGGCTTGGCAACATGGTCTAGAGATAGCTGGTAATTTGACATTATAAGTGAAACTAAGGAAAAGAGGGGGGAACATGGCAGAGTAGAAGGACCTTGAGCTCACCTCCTCTCACTAAACTCAATATTTTGTAATAACCTATAAAGGAAAAGAATCTGAGAAAGAAAAAAATATATATATATATATATATATATAAAACTGAATCATTTTGCTGTACACCTGAAACCAACACAACATTGTAAATCAACTATACTTCAATAAATTATTTTTAAAGTTATTAAGCAGAAAAAAAAAAGAAAATACATTGGGCTTTTTTTATTCTTGTAATTTAAAAGTTTGAGTAAAAAATCATACCTTGATTTGTAATTTAAGAAAAACTAGTTTCTTTTATTGCCCAAATTATCAATGGAAAGAATGCTTATTTGTACACTTCCACAGTATTTTGTTTAGTTTGAGAACACCTATGGAGTTTGTTTTTCCTTTTATTCAGTTTTTAACTTAACTGTTTAAATCAAAGCTAAATATCCATATAGTTAAAAAGTCAAATAATTCTATAAAGCTTTTTCTACAAACAGGTTCTCCCCTTCACCATATTGTGCCCTCATTCTCCTTATACAAAGACAACACTTTTCAACAAGTGTTTATTTGTGTTTATCTATATATAACAATACTATCTCTTGGGGAGGTGTGACCAAGATGGTAAAGTAGGGAGACTCTGAGCTCACCTCCTCCCATGGGCACAACAAACTTACAACAATTTACAGAGCCACTATTGACAGCAACAATCTGAAGACTAAAAGAAAAGATTTTCCACCACTAAAGGAACCACAATAAGATGGGTGGGACAAATGGAGATGCAGTATAGTCAAGATCCACACCCCTAGGTAGGCAACCCACAAAGAGAAAGAAAACCACAATTGCAGAGGTTCTTGCCAAGAAGCAAGGGGTCCAACTACCACATTGAGCTCCCAAGCCTGGGGTTCTTTACTGGAAAGATGAGCCCCCAGAATATCTGGCTTTGAGGGCCAGTGGTGCTTGCATACAGGAGACCTGGAGGGCTGTAGGCAACAGAGACTCCATTCTTAAAGGGTACAAACAAAATCTCACACAATCTGAGATCCACAGTGAAAGAGTAATTTAAAAGAATCCTGGGTCATACCCAAGCTCTCCAGCTGATCTTGGAGAGCTTCCCAGAGAGGCAGGAGGTAACTGCAACTCTCCCTGGGGACACAGAGAGTGGTAGCAACCTTTTTTAGGAACCTGCTCTACCACAAGGACACTGGTGCTGGCAAGCACCATTTTGGAATCCTCCCTCTCGCATATTAGTGCTGGGGGTTTACCTGTACTTTAGCAAACTGGCATCCATCCTGGGAACCACAAACCCAGCAGCCAGCCACAAGAGACCCAGCTCTTCCCACCATCTGCCGCAGGACCTGGCCTGTCCCAGTCCCAGGTAGCTTGGACCACACAGCTATCTGCCCTGAAGCCCAAATGCTGCCCAACAGTGAACTGGCACCAGCCCTGGGACTCCCCAGACCATGCAGCTAGCCACACTGGGACCTGGCCCTGCCCATCAGCTACTATGAAGCTGGGTCTAGTAGCCACCTGGGCCAGAGAAAAGCCCCACCTGCCAGTACACCCATAGTAATTGGTCCCACTATAACAGAAGGGCCCATGCAGCCCACATAGTGGGTATGCCTAGAGTATATAGTTCTGGTGAACAGAGGGAAGTGTTTTGCCAGGCCCAATATGATGTCTCCTATAGAAGTCCACTTCCTCAAGATCAGGAAACATAACTGACCTACCTAATACATAGAAATAAAACAAAGAATTTGGCAAAATGAGGTGACAGAGGAATATATTCCAAACGAAGGAACAAGACCCCAGAAGAAGAACTAAGCAAAGTGGAGATAAGCAAACTACCCAAAAAAGAGTTCAAGCTAATAATCATAAAGAGGCTCAACAAACTCAGGAGAAGAATGGATGCACACAGTGAGAAATTTCAGTTAGATAAAAAAACTAAACACAGCTGAAGAATACAATAACTTAAATAGAAATACATGGAGGGAATCAAGAGTAGAGTAGATGATACAGGAGGAAATGGATCAGTGCCTGGAAGACAGAGTAGTGGAAATCACCAAGGCTGAACAGAAAAAAGGAAAAATAATTTTAGAAAATGAAAATAGTTTAAGAGACCTCTGGGACAACATCAAGGTAACTAACATTACCATTACAGAGGGCCCAGAAGGAAAAGAGAAACAGAGGAAGAAAACTTACTTGAAGAAATAAAGGCTAAAAACTTCTATAATCTGGGAAAAAACAACAGACATCCAAGTCTAGTAAGAATAGAGGATCCCAAACAAAATGAGCTCAAAGAGATCCACACCAAGACAAACTGTAATTTAAATGGCAAAAGATGGTAGATAAAAAGAGAATCTTAAAAGCAGCCAGAGAAAAGCAACTAGTTATACACAAGGGAACTCCCATAAGACTATCAGCTGACTTTTCAGCAGAAACTTTTCAGGCCACAAGCAAGTGGTCAGATACATTTAAAGTGATGAAAGAAAAAACTTACAATCAAGAAGACTCTACCCGGCGATGCTATTATTCATATTTGAAGGAGAGATAAAGAGTTTTACAGACAAGCAAAACCTAAGAGTTCAGCATCACTAATCTAGCTTTACAACAAATGTTAAAGGGACTTTTCTAAGTGAAAAAGGAAAGACCACAACTAGAAATATGAAAATTATGAAAAGAAAATCTCATTGGTAAAGGAAAATATGCAGTAAAGGTGGTAGATCAACCACTTATACAGCTAGTAATAAGGTTATAGGACAAAAGTAGTAAAATCATTTATAACCACAATAAGTAGTTAAGAGATTTACAAAAGAAAAGTATATAAAATATGAAGTCAAAAACATTAAATGTGGCAGGGGGAGTAAAAATGCATTGTTGTTAGAATGTGTTTCAACTTAAGCGATCAGCACGTTTAAATAATCACAGATATATATAGGTTATTATATATAAATGCCATGGGAACTACAAACCAAAAATCTATAAAGAGATATACACACACAATAAAGAAAGGAATCCAAACATAGCATTAAAATAGTCATCAAATCAAAAGGGAAAATAGCAAAAGAGCTAAGTTACTAAAAAGAACTATACAAAACCCCCAAACAATTGACAAAATGGCAATAAGTACATATCTATGAATAATTACTTTAAATGTAAATGAACTAAATCCTCTAATGAAAGCACAGAGAGTGGCCTAATAGATTAAAAAAAAAACAAAAACAAGACCTGTATATGCTGTCTACAAGAGACTCACTTCTTATCTAAAGATACAGATGCTGAAAGTGAAGGGATGGAAAAAGTATTCCATGCAAATGGAAATGAAAAGATAGTTGGGTTAGCAGTACTTACATCAGACAAAATAGACTTTAAACAAAGATTGTAAAAAAGAGACAAAGAAGGACATTACATAATGATAAAACAATCAATTAAATAAAAAGATATAGCAAATGTAAATGTATACACACCCAACATAGGAGCAATTAAATACATACAGCAAATATTAACAAACATAAAAGGAGAAATTGACAGTAATACAATAATACTAAGGAACTTGTAAGAGCTGGTTCTTTGAAAAGATAAACAAAATTGATAAACCTTAATCCAGACTCATCAAGAAAAAAAGGAGGGCCCAAATCAATAAAACCAATAAAATCAGAAGAAAAAAAAGGGGGGGAAGCTACAACTAACATCACTGAAACACAAAGGACCACTAAGAGATTACTAGAACAAATACTTGCCAACAAATTGGGAAACCTAAAAGAAATGGACAAATTCCTAGAAACATACAGTCTCCCAAGTATGAATCAGGAAAAAATAGAAAATATAAACAGACAAATTACCAGTAATAAAATTAAATCAGCAATCAAAAAAACCCAAAAACCTCCCAAATAACAAAAGTCTAGGACCACATGGCTTCACAGGTGAATTCTAGCAAACACTTAAAGAAGAATCAACACCAATCCTTCTCAAACTATTCTAAAGATTTGCAGAGGAAGTTAACCTTCTGAACTCATTCTATGAAGCCAGCATCACCATGATACCAAAACCAGCCAAAGGCACCTTGAAAAAAGAAAATTACAGGCCAATATCACTGATGAACATAGAAGCAAAAATCCTTCACAATGTATTAGCAAACTAAATTCAACAAAAGACTCATACACCATGATCAAGTGGTATTTATCCCAGGTATGTAAGGATAATTCAATATCAAAACAATCTATGTGATACACTACATTAAGAAATTGAAGAATAAAATTCATATAATCGTCTCATAGATGCAGAAAAGTCTTTTAACAAAATTCAACAACCATTTACGATAAAAACTCTCCAGAAAGTGGATATAAAGGGAATATTCCTCAACAAAGTAAGGCCATATATGACAACCCACAACTAACATCATACTTAATGGTGAAAAGCTGAGAGTATTTCCTCTAAGATCAAGAGCAAGACAAGGATGCCCACTCTCACAACTTCTATTCAATATAGTATTGGAAATCCTAGCCAAAGCAATCAGACAAAAAGGGAATCCAAATTGTAAAGAAAAAAGGAAAACTTTCACTGAAGATGACATGATACTATATATAGAAAATCCTAAAGATGCCACCAGAAAACCTACTAGAACTAATAAATGAACTTAGTAAATTTGCAGGATAAAAAAAATACTATACAGAAATCTATACACTAACAATGTTTCTATATACTAACAACAAACTATCAGAAAGTGAAATTTAGAAAACAAGCCCATTTATTACAATTGTATCAAAAAGATTAAAATTTCTAGGAATAAATCTAACCAAAGAGGTAAAAGTACTAGTCAGAAAGATGTACGATATTGATGAACTGAAGATAACACAAATGAAAAGATATACTGTGCTCAATGATTGGAAGAATTAATATTGTTACAATGACCATACTACCCAAGGAAATATAAAGACTCAGTGCAGTCTCTATCAAAATAAAAATGGTAATTTTCTCAGAGCTAAAATAAATAATTCTAAAATTTGTATTTAAACACAAAAGACCCCGAATAACCTAAACGATCTTAAGAAAGAAGAACAAAGTTGGAGGTGTCATGCTCTCTGAATTCAAAATGTACTACAAAGCTATGGTAATCAAAACAATATTGTACTGGCACAAAAACAGACAGCTAGATCATGGAGCAGAATAGAGAGGTAGAAATAAACTCACCCTTACATGATTAATTAACCTAGGATAAAGGAGGCAAGAATATACAATGGCAGAAAAGACAGCTTCTTCAATAAATGTTGGGAAAACAGCTGCATGCAAAAGAATCAAACTGGACTACTTTATAACACCATATACCAAAAAGAAAAATAAAGAAAAATCAAAATCGTTTAAGGACTTAAATGCAAGACCCAAAACTATAAAACTCCTAGAAGAAAACACAGGCAGTAAGTTCTTTGACATCATTCTTAGCAAGATTTTTCATACCTGTATCCTCAGCAAGAGAAACAAAATGAAAAATAAACGAATGGGACTGCATCAAACTAAATAACTTGTGCAGTGAAGGGAACTATCAACAAAATGAAAATGCAGCCTACTGAATGGGAGAAGATATTTGAAAATGATATAACTAATAAGGGGTTAATATCCAAAATACACAACTAACTCGTACAACTCCTCAACATCAGAAAATCAAACAAGTCAATAAAAATGCGTGGAGGACCTGAACAGACATTTTTTGAAAGAAGACATAGCAATGGCCAGCATACAAAAAGATGCTCAACATCACTAATCATCAGGGAAATGAAAATCAAAATCACAATGAGATATCACCTCCCACCCTTCATAATGGCTGTTATCAAAAGGGCAACAATAAACAACTGTTAGTAATGTTGTGGAGAAAAGGGGGGCCTCGTGCACTGCTGGTGGGAATGCAAATTGGTACAGACACTATGGAACACATTATAGATGCTCCTCAAAAAATTAAAAATAGAACTACATATGATCTATCAATTCCACATCTGAATGTTTTTCCAAAGGAAAAAAAACTATAATTTGAAAAGTTGAAAAGAGGTACTTCCCTGGTGGCACAGTGGTTAAGAATCTGCCTGCCAATGCAGGGGACGTGAGTTTGAGCCCTGGTCCGGGAAGATCCCACAAGCCATGGAGCAACTAAGCCCATGAACCACAACTACTGAGCCTGCTCTCCAGAGCCTGTGAGCCACAACTACTGAGCCCATGAGCCACAACTACTGAAGCCTGCATGCCTGGATCCCATGCTCCACAACAAGAGAAGCCACTGCAATGAGAAGCCTGTGCACAGCAATGAAGAGTAGCCCCCGCTCACCTCAATGAAGATGCAACACAGCCAAAAATAAAATATAAATAAATTAATTAATTTTAAAAAATGTTGACAAGATATACACACCCCTGTGTTCATTGCAGTATTTTTTTTTACAATAGTCATGATATGGAAGCAACCTAAGTGTCCATCAGTAGATGAATGGATATGTGTGTGTGTCTGTGTGTGTCTGTGTGTGTCTATTTACATATATGACATACGTGTATATATATACATACATATGTATATATATTTGTGTTTATATATATATATATATATTCACACACACACACACACACAATGGAATATTCCTCAGTCATCAAAAAAGAATTATGCTAAGTGAAGTATGTCAGAGAAAGATAGACCATATGATTTCACTTATATATGCAATCTCAAAAACAAAATGAACAATCATAACAAAATAGAATCAGACTCATAGTTACTGAGAACAAACTGGTGGTTGCCAGAGGGGAGGGGAGATGGGAAGAGTGAAATAGGTGAGGGAGATTAAGAATTACTAATTTCCAGTTACAAAATAAATGAGTCACAGGGATGAAATGTACAGCATGGGGAATATATTCAATATTGTAATAATAATATGGTGACAGATGGTAACTAGACTTATTGTGGTGAACTTTTTGCTATCCCTTTCTTTTTCAGTTTTAGGCTTTAGGTATCAAATTCCCTATATGAAAAGCTCAGGCCAAAGATATATACATGGAAATGTAAGGAACTTCCAGGAAGGCTGTTTAAAAGGAAGAATTGAGCTGAGAGGCTGCCTATTCTTTCCTTATACTTCTTTCCTGGTTGGAATATGAACGTGGTATCTGGAATTCCAACAACCAGCTTTGGCATGAGGTAAACTTGCAAATGAAAGTCATGTACGAAGATATGAAAAAGACAGGAAATCTATGATAAATCTGTAGAGCTGCCATACTTGCCTTAGACTGCCCACCACCAGGCTCTTTAGCAGGAAATAATAAGCTCTTATGTGATTAAGCCACTTTTCGCCCTCTGTTATATGCAACCCCCCCCACCCAAAATAAGATTCCTTTAGCCTCTCTCCTATTTTGGATTCTCCCTCCCCACCCCACCTCTGCCTTTATCTTTCTTTTTTTTTTAAACTGGATTTCATTTTTCTTTTAGTTTATTCCTTTGTTTTGGAGAGAAAATGCCTCCAATTGCTTCATAAGAAATGGAATACCATGAGAGGCAAAATTCTTGAGACACCGCATGTATAAAAATACTTTAATTTTTCCTCCAGCATTATTAGTGGTTTTATGGAGTAAAGAATTTTAGGTTGCAAATCTTTTCCATTCAAATTTTGAAGAAGTTGCTTGATTGAATTTTAGCTTCCAGTCTCATTATTGAAAAATATAGTGTTTTCTTTATCATTTGGGTTTTTCTCTCTGGGAGTTTTTAGACACTTCTCCTCATCTCCAGTATTCTGAAATTTCAAAATGGCATGACTTGGCGTGTGACTTTTATTATTCATTATAATGGCTCTTAGTCTGTTCTATCAACCTGGAAACTCATGTCCTTGTTCTGAAAATTATTTCTTTGATAATGTCTCTCCTGTGTTCTATTTCTAGAAAATGTCATCACACTTTTATCTCCAAATATTCCTCATAGGTTTTCATTTCTACAATCAGAATTTCCAAGAACTGTTTTCTGTGCTTTCAATATTCTTTTTTTAAAATAACATCCTGCCCTTAATTCATAAATGCAGTATCTTCTCTGATTTTTGAGGGTATTGATGATTTACTTTCTGAAGTTTTCTGCTCCCTTGATATTTCTGTTTCAAGTTTTGTTTCTTGTGTTTGACTTGTTCTCTTGGTTGTCCCTGCTTATCTCAGAGGAAGGAACCACAGGAATTATTGGAATCTATATGTGTATGTTGGGGACTGCCAACTTGCATCCTCCATTGTAGGGTGGCCTGGCTTGGCCTGTTCATTGGAGGACACTGACTCCCAGTACTTTTAAGTATTTTCTCTAAGACTGATGAGATCGCTAAAAGAAGGAGGTCCCAACTGGAGGGAATAAGCCCAACTGCCAGTCCTCTGGGAACATAGGATTCTGATGGGGTTTCAAATCTCACTGTTCAGTACAGAGACTTTCACTTAATGCCTCATTTTTTAGAATTGTGCTCTGACACCCAGTTGTGCCAGTGTAAATCTGTTCACCTACTCCAGAGAGTATACCTCTAGGCTTCCTCAAGGGTTGGGGAGAGGCAGTCAATATAAAGCTTTGGGTGGAGCTTTCAACAATATGTCAACCTCACTTTCATCCCCACTATCAGTTGCACATGGTGAAGCTAATTCTTGAGGCTTTCTGAGGTTTTGTGATACCAGCTGGATTGCATCTTGGCTTCTTACACTACCTGCTTATGTTTCAGCTTTCTCAGATCTTCTAAATCAGTTACCACTAGATTCACCTTCTTTTCACGTTCCAAGCTTCTATATCATTTTTCTTCTACCCTTCTTATCTTTGTGGGTTTATGACTCCTTTTTATCCAGACACTCTTAATGCCATTTTTGAAGGGTTTAGGGAGGGAGCAAAACTAATATTCTATGTTTACTCTCCAATCTAACTACACTTCCCTCTATATTTTCCTATGGCATATTAAAAAAAAATCAACTTTCTAGTAACTTCTCCTCTCTCCCAAATCTTTACTACATAGGAGGAAGTGATTTAGAGCACTCCTTCTTTATGTTCAAGATAAGGGAATTTAAGTTGTCTGAACTTTATAATCACCTATATGTGAAATTAAAGCCTTCCCTTACTTCTGTAATAAACAACCATGAAAAGGAGAAAAATAACTTCCAAGCCAGAAGGAATTAGTTGTTTTTCTGAATAAAGAACAACTTTGGAAAATAGAACAAACTTTCAGATTTCATTATAAAAAAGAAATTCACATATAATTAAACTGTGTTCCTAGAAACCTAGTTTGTTTGAGGAAGAAAGGTTTACATAAGAAGACAAGGGTCCTCTAGAGGAAAACTTTAGTATAAAGTAATGATAATTCTTGTCATCTATTAGGTACTTTCAAAAGACATGGGATTAAAGTGGCTTCCATTTAGCCAGCTGGCCAGGGCAGATATAAAGAGTGCTATAGAACGCCATCTGAAAAATCTCACTTCTGTGGCATTCTAGCTGTATGCATCTCTTCTTTCTGAATTGCCATTTTCACATGAATACACACAGACATTTTGCTCAACACAGCATGTCTAACTCATTACTGCAGGATGAATGATATTGTGTGATTCCTCCTTGGGGTTGATAGCTAGAATAGATGACTTCTCAATTTTTTCTATATTTCAGCAAGTCATTGTATCCTTAGGTTTCACAAGTGTTAAGCCCCAAAGTAATATTGATGCTGAGAGGAAACAAATTATTACAAATGTGGAATTTTTAAAGATATCTGTGCAACTTTTGACTGCACAGAGCCTCATGGAATCTTCCTTTATGGTATAAAAACACTAATGAATTTTTGGATATACTTATTTGACCTCTCCTCTCTGAGCTTCTTCTCTTCTCCTCCAAATCTTTACTACATACTACTGTGAGACTATTTCCCTTGAACTCCATTTTTACTATATTTCTCCTTTATTTACAACCACCAATGATAATCTCTGATCATATGAAGTCTAAATGCATCTGTTTAGCTTTGAAGACCTATCCTGACCCTAGATTCCAGGTAAGTTGGTCTTTCCACTGTCCCAGGTTCATATCCACTGCTCTTCTATATGGCTCCCTTTACCTGGAATCCCCTTTGATTTATTCAGTTTTATATATTTAACATGTAGCTGTGCCAGGTATAGGGAAACAAGAAAAAGTCCCTGTCATCTAGAAACTCAAAGTCCAATGGGAGAGATAATTAAGGAACTGAGATCGTAAGTAGATATAAGTAGAGGGTACTAACGGGAGTAGTGGAGTGGGAGGTAGGTATAAAATTCTGTTTTGAGAGCAATGAAAGCTTCCTAGAGAAGGTTCTGTCCAAACAGAGACCAAACAAACTAGGAGGATGAGTTAGCCAGATGAGAGAAGATGGGTAATATAGCGTAGATGAGGACACCCTCCCTTCAGGGAGATATCATTCTGCCATTAAATCTACCCAAAAGATCCAATTCAGGTCTTATCTCCCTATGAGGCTCCTTCACTGGTTTCTTATTTGATATCATAGGAAAAAGGGCAGCCATCTTTCTTCTCTCTGTCTTTTTTCCAATGATGAGGCCCCTGGGGCTCTCTTCACTTTGGTTTCTGGTGGCTAGCTGATAGGAAGATGGAGCCTTGGGAACAGAGATAGAGTCCCTGTATGCTTGGGCCTAATTCGCATGCTTCAGTCAGAGTAATCAGAGACTTCACATTGGATATTATGGACACAAACATGCTTCAGTCAGAGTAACCAGAGACTTCATGTTGGATATTAGAGGCACAAACCCATAATGGAACTTTGTTTTCTATTTGCTTGTTTGTGTATTTTTTTCTAGAAACCTCCCTGGGAAGAGTATCGTGGATTTGTGGTGAGATTTGGGCATCCCTGTGTGCCTTAGCCAAATTCTATTCAATAGCACTCTCCCAAACTGATATTAGATCTGTAATATTTTCCATTCTTCTAAGCTGTTTTTGAGCTAGAAACCTAGAAATAAAAGATTCATTAATTCTCTAGTGTCTTCTAATTTCCTTAAACTCTTATGCTCCTTCTCATTAAACACAGCTGCAGTGCAGCTGTTGGCATCAGTCGCAGGAGTTCAAGGCTAGCCTGTGGCCTAACACAAGGAATAGTTGTTCATTATGCATTCACTCTATGGTGGTGAATGTAGAATGCAAATTTGTACAAGGTGACTATAGAAAATAAAAACCAAAGTGCAGGTGAAGAAAGGGAACAGAATCCTTTTTCAAGCCTCTTCTCAGGTGGCAAAAGATTGAGTCTAAAAATGGACAATCCATTTTACGTCAAGAGAGCCTGAACAAAAGACAACAAATCAGGCCTCATTTTCTCATCAGGAACATGAAATCAATTTCATTGCACTTCAAGACATTCAGTTATCCTCTGTTCAAACCTGAGGAGAAGGGTTGTTGCTTCTCTAAAGCTAATTGTTACACTTTGCCATTTGATATGGAATCACCCAATACAGTGAAGAAAATACTAAGTTTATAAGTGAAATGCCACGCAGATCCATTGGAGAGTGCATATCAATGTTCATCAGCTGCACAAGCTCATTAGATCTGAGATTACAGGCTTTTTTGTTAGAATTTGGTGGTGCTCACTCATTTTGACATTATAAACATAAAATTGAAAATTCCACTGTTTTTCTGTTACATCCTAATAATTATGTACCCATTAATTTGTCTTAAAAAATTGGCCTACTGAGAAGTCTCTTATCAGCCTGTTCAAAAAACTTACTGTGTGGTTCTCTATAACTTAAAATGCAGAAGTTAGATAAGCCATTGCACATGTAAAAATTTGTTGCATAAGCAAGAGTTTTGCCAAGCTCTTCTCTGGCTTGCAAGGTAAAAATTATAACTCAAGAAATTACCAACTGTTGTTTGGAATTACTCTGATGTCTGCTTTACACATTTCTAATTCAAGTTTATCTTTAGCATTAGTGCCATTATTTATACAACTACTATATTATCATTACTTATCTTCTCAGTGGCATTGAATTTTGAAAGTTTTTCCCATCATTCACTTTTCTCTATTTCCTTAAATAATTAGGCTTATTGAATTCTCAAGTCTCCTGCTGTATCTAGATTCACTGAGCCTGTAAGATTTTTCTCCATCATTTCCGTATTTTCAAGTATACTCATTAAGAAGATTAGCTCAAATGTCATCAGGAAACTGCACGAAACTCTCTTTCATGTCTATCTATACTAAATCTTTTACTCTTCTGAAATCTCTTGGCAATATATTTCCCCTTCTCTGTGGTATTTATCACTTATAACTTGCATTATAGTTTTAGTGTTCATATTTTATTTATGTAATAGACTTTAGCCTCCTTAAGAATTGGGACTTTGTAAAATGTATCTTTACATTATCACAGCAAATTGTAAAGTCTTCTCCATCTATTAAATTCTCAATTAAAATTTGTTGAATAAATGATGGATAGTAAAAGAAAAAGGAGAATGGTCTTTTCTAGAGGAAAATATAAGGCTAGTATCCATTGGAGGTCCCTGCCATTCCATTTAAATCTATTCATTCTCATTTTTAGTTTTTACTAGTTTAAGTATGATGCCCTTCAACTGGTCTTTCATAAACATGGAGTCACTAAAGAGACATCATATGAAAGCATTTAACTTGCCTTTCTTGACGAGTTTGCTCCTCAGTAATTTCCATGGCACATTCCAGAGAGTTCTGGAGAGACTGCAGTTGATTCAAGGTCTCTTTCAATAAAAATCGAGTTACAAATTGTTTCAAATTGGAAGCCTCTTGGTAATCCTAAGGATGACAAAACAAATGCAATTAGAAATATGGTAGGAAAAAATAACCAGGAGTGTTTTATCTCCCCATGTACCCATCAATCTCAGATTAATCCTTGAGAAAAATAGACAAAGAGGAGAGAAAACATGTTGGGTCCTGGAGGTTGGGGCAGAATTCTATCTACCCACCAGAAGTTGAATAAGAGAGCTGCAGAAATGACTTGAATATCTCATATCCCATTGCACCTGCTTCAAGATTAGAAAAAATGACAAAAACCAGTCAAATTATGGAATAGACATATGTAGAAAAGGAAGAAAATTACCTGGAGAAAAGTTTGGATCGTGACTAATTCTGGGTGTTTTTTTTTCTCTTACCAACTAAATGTACTCACATGTTGACAATTGGCTTAATTCCCTCTTGATGTATTTATTATGCTTGATGTGTATTACACTGAAGCCAAAGGAACTTATGTGTTTTTATTTCAAAATTCAGAAAATGTTAGGCTTGGAATATTTAAACACTTTACTAAATCTGCTTACGTCCCTCCTTGAGGAAATTTACCCAAAGCTCAGCTGCATCTAACTTCTAGTACAACACCTCAGCCACAAAAGCACCTTCACTCAAACAACCCCAAGTCTACACAGAGATCATCAGAAACATAATCACTATACCTGCCAAACTTAGTCTAGGTATACAGGTGGATTGTGGATGGTGCTACTTGTTGCTATTGTCTTCTTCTTTTTTATTTTATAAAGTTATTTATTTAATTTATTTATTTTTGGCTGCGTTGGGTCTTTTTTGCTGCACACAGGCCTTCTCTAGTTGTGGCGAGCGGGGTCTACTCTTCGTTATGGTGCGTGAGCTTCTCATTGTGGTGGCTTCTCTTATTGTGGAGCATGGGCTCTAGGCACGTGGGCTTCAGTAGTTGTGGCACATGGGCTCAGTAGTTGTGGCTTGCAGGCTCTAGAGCGCAGGCTCAGTAGTTGTGGCGCATGGTCTTAATTGTTCCGTGGCATGTGGGATCTTCCCATACCAGGGCTCGAACCCGTGTCCCCTGCATTGGCAGGCAGATTCTTAACCACTAAACCACCAGGGGAGCCCGCTCTTGCCTTCTAAAGTCTTAGAGAGAACCAAGGCAGAAAATAAAATCAAGTTGGCATGGAATGAAACGGTGACAGAACCACTTTTTCAGGTCATGGGACCAGCCAGCTAAACCTGATTTCCTAGAGTCTCAGGTGGGAACAATAGACAAAAGTTCAGCCAAGGAAAGGACTTATTTGGCTCCATTCCTAAACAACATGATTATCTCATGATTGAAAATACAAAACTGAAAGGAATGATGGTGACAAGATAATGCTAGGAAATACAGCATGCTGGGGAATCTTGGGGCATGGTTGCAAATCCAAGCAAACAAGATTTAATTAATCTCTCTGGGTCTCATCTTTCTCACTTACAAATCAGACTAAGCACTCTGGCATACATTCCAACTCAAAAATATTCTGTACTTCTATCAATTCTAAATTAGGAAATATTGAGCTTCTGGACTCCTGATACAAGTTACTTTGTTATTTTTCTTCTGTTAACGGAACAACCTAATGTTGTAGAAAACTTCATTTCTTTCCTAATGTGAAATCATAAAAGGTTTCGATCATCAATCTCTTTTCTAAGTTCATTTTTTTTGCAGCTGAACAACACAGGAGATTTTCTTATCACCATATCTTATTTAAAAATTAAAAATTTTAATGTCTTTAAACTCCACCTAACAAACTAACCATAAAATGAAACATTACATGCTATAATAGCCATTAGGATTTTTGGTGAGCTAATTCAAGATAAAAAATATACAAAATATTTAATTTGATCAAATAGCTTGCCACTCAGCAGCAATAAAAGTTTCAAAAATTATTTCTCAATGTGTTTTTTTTTTTTTAATTGAGTAAAGCTTTCCTTTGAGATGAAAAGGAAACGTGATGACAGGAAAAAATTGTGTTTGATCCATTCCCCACAGTTATTCCATTTTGCTAAAGCATATTTTTAAAATAAAATGTATTAAGACAATGAGAAGATGTAATTGTGTAGTCAGAGATCATACCAATTGTACCTGCACCACAGTATACACTGCACTAATCTAAAGCAAATGATATTGTACTTATTTGAGGACAGCAGGTAAAAGTGAAAGAACTATGCATTTATTGAGCTATGCAGCACTACATTGGCCTTATTCTTTTCTCATTTAAATGTTAAATATTTGTCATGTCAGAACTATCTATAGAAAGGAGATTTTGTTTTTTGGGTTATCCAATTTAAACACTCTGGTCACTGAGATTAGATTTTAGCTTCAGAGACACAAAGATCTACTCTTCTGTATGCCCCCATGGTGCCCAGAGCAAATACTCATCCAACACTTGAATGTTTGCAGATAAGCTAACTGAGAATTGATTGTGTTTGCTATTTTGGTCTTGCATGTAAAGACTGTGGTGATGTTAGAGTTTTGAGGACAGTTAAAATCAGTCAACTAGCTACTCTGTCATTTTCTATCATAGCAAATTAAGAAATTGTTATGCTGAGACTTGCATCTTACCTTGAGAATTTGTTATCCTCATTAGTAACTCTCCAGATAATATTAAGAGATGGCACAACCCAAATGGTACATTTGACAGAAATGTTGATGCCTTGACACTGCGAGGAGTGGTGGGTGGGTTTAAGGCTTTGGGGGATTAGGTTTTTGAGTCAATTATGAAGAGTTGCTGTTACGTGCTGCCCTTGATGATAAGGAGAAAAAAGAGCTTGTTTTCTAATATTTATCATTCCAAACTCAGCTCATGGTATCATCTGTGTATTGCCTTTCCTCCTCTTGAACCACTATTTCTTTTCACAGGGTTAGGCACACATCCTTTCGCTCTGTGTGCTCTTGTAACAACGTTTCCTTACCTAGGGTATAATTTTATCATTTTATATTGTAATATGTTGTTTACTAACATGTCTTGATAATCTCTGCCTCCAGAATACCCAGAACAAAGCCTGGCTCACAGCAGCTGATCCTTAAATGCTTAAAGACTACGTGAGGTACAGGGAATCACATGGAGATTTAGGCACCAGAGGGAGTGTCTGAGTTCTGGAAACTCCTCTTGCCTCTCCCCAATTACCAGATGCCTTCCCCCACATCTAGCCCTTGCTGGTGGTAGATGCTGCTGTGCAGCTTGTCCAGTCATGTGGGCTCTAGAATAAAGAGAAATACAGCTTTATTTTTAACAGATTGTCCTCATTTCATTTTCTAGACCATTTGTTCATCTTCTTCCCTTCCCTTAATCTGGATCCCAAGGTTTAGGACTGTAGACCCAGGTGGCTTAGATCCAATCTTCCTTTCCTTCCCTCAGATATGCAGCAGATGTTCCTTTGGAAGGCAGTGGCAAAAGAAGCAGATGGAAAATTAAATAGATAACAAGCTGGGAAATGTCAAAGCCTTGCCCTTTTTATTCTCAACAAATGTGTTGGCTGAGAAGGTACAGAAAGGGATCTTTGCATACTGAACTCCCAGAAGACTGATATATTGGCTTAAGGCACATATTCCTTTGGGCAAAACCTGGAATCTGAGAGATTGGTAGAAAGAACTAATAAGGCAGTAAAAAAAATATACAGATGGTACCTGATATTCAAATTCTGCCTCTTTTTCCAAACACAGGTTATTCTTTCATGTCTATTAAAAAGGATATGGGCAAATGAAGGTTTAGAGCATGTTTCTCAGATTCCAATAATGTTCATTGAATTCACTGATAATTGTTCAAGTGATAATCAAGTGGAAATTGTCAATAAAGTAGCATTAATATTTCCATTTGTGCCTTTGGAAAGTCAGAATGTAAATATTTCAGTCCATGTATTTACTTTGTGTGGAGCTGGAACAAGGCTAGGAGTCATTCAAGTAAAATCCTTAGCATTAGAAGCATGGTACTTTGAAAATCAGGTTTCTTAGAGGACTGACTGTGCATTTTTACTGTCAGATCATCATCAGAAAGCAAGCTCTTTCCCATCTGGGTGATGGAAGAGTGGAAATCTTAGCTATTAACCCACTATGAATCATCTCAGTTAATTATGAAAATGAGAGCATAGTCTTCCCTGTTTGTATTTGTCCTACTTGAAAATTAATCAAGTCAGTGACAACCCATCTCAGTGTCTTCTTGTTTATGAAATCAGACACAATCACACTTAGCAGGGGGTACTGCTTCTGACTGCCTTTTAATCTAAGCTCCTGCTGCTCTACCTGTTGTGTGAGACATCTGTGCCAGCTTCTATAACAGGAAAAAATTTACTTTTACAAAAATAGTGCTGTTTTTTTCTCTTTTCCTACTTTCCTCCAAACTGTTACTTTGTAAATACTAACTGGCTTACACTATTATCTATGTCCTATTTCTTTAAACATTCTTAGGCTTTCATCTTATTATTTTTATTAAAAAAAATTATTGGGGTATAGTTGATTTAAAATGTTGTGTTAGTTTCAGGTGTGCAGCAAAGTGAATCAGTTATATATATATATATATATATATACACACACCCTTTTTTTTAGATTCTTTTCCCATATAGGCCATTACAGAGTACTGAGTAGAGTTCCCTGTGCTATACAGTAGGTCCTTATTTGTTATCTATTTTATATTAGTGTGTATATGTCATCCCCCATCTTCCAATTTATCCCTCCCCGGCTTACCCCCTGGTAACCATAAGGTTGTTTTCTACATATGTAACTCTATTTCTGTTTTGTAGTTAAGTTCATTTGTCCCCTTTCTTTTTAGATTCCACATATAAGTGATATTATATGATATCTGTCTTTATCTGTCTGACTTACTTAACTCAGTATGACAATGTCTAGGTCCATCCATGTTGCTGCAAATGGCATTATTTCCTTCTTCTTTATGGCTGAATAATATTCCATTGTATATATGAACCACATCTTCTTTATCCATTCCTCTGTTAATGGACATTTAGGTTGCTTCCATGTACTAGTTATTGTCAATAACTGTAATGAACATTGGGGTGCATGTATCTTTTTGAATTACGGTTTTCTCTGGATATATGCCCAGGAGTGGGATTGTTGGATCACATGGTAGTTCTATTTTTAGTTTTTTAAGGAACTTCCATACTATTCTCCATAATGGCTCTATCAATTTACATTTCCACCAACAGTGCAAGAAGGTTCCCCTTTCTCCACACCCTCTCCAGCATTTATTATTTGTAGATTTTTTGATGATGGCCATTGACTGGTGTGAGGTGATACCTCATTGTAGTTTTGATTTGCATTTCTCTAATAATTAGTGTGTTGAACATCTTTTCATGTGCTTTTAAGCCATCTGTATATCTTCTTTGGAGAAATATCTATTTAGATCTTCCACCCATTTTTTGATTGGGTTATTTGTTTTTTTGATGTTGAGCTGCATGAGTTATTTGTATATTTTGAAGATTAATCCCTTGTTGGTTGCTTCACTTGCAAATATTTTCTCCCATTCTGAGAGCTGTCTTTTTGTTTTGTTTATGGTGTCCTTTGCTGTGAGAAAGTTTTTAAGTTTCACTAGGTCCCATTTGTTTATTTTTGTTTTTATTTTCATTACTCTAGGAGGTAGGACCTACCTCAACATAATAAAGGCCATATATGACAAATCCACAGCAAGCATCATTCTCAATGGTGAAAAACTGTAAGCATTTCCTCTAAGATCAGGAACAAGACAAGTATGTCCACTCTCACTGCTATGATTCAACATAGTTTTGGAAGTCTTAGCCACGGCGGTCAGAGAAGAAAAAGAAATAGAAGGAATCCAAATTGGAAAAGAAGAAGTAAAACTGTCACTGTTTCCAATTACATGATACTATACATAGAAAATCCTAAAAATGTTATCAGAAAACTACTAGAGCTCATAAATAAATTCAGTAAAGTTGCAGGATACAAAATTAATAGACAGAAATCTCTTGCATTCCTATACACTAACAACAGAAGATCAGAAAGAGGAATCCCATTTAACATCCCATCAAAAAGAATAAAATACCTAGGAATAAACCTACCTAAGGAGGCAAAAGACCTGTACTCAGGAAACTATAAAACACTGATGAAAGGTATCAAAGATGACGCAAACAGATGGAGACATATACCCTGTTCTTGGATTGGAAGAATCAATATTGTGAAAATGACTATACTACCTAATCTACAGATTCAATGCAATCCCTATCAAATTACCAATGGAATTTTTCTCAGAATTAGAATAAAACATTTTACAGTTTGTATGGAAGCACAAAAGATGATGAATAGTCAAAGCAATGTTGAGAAAGAAAAATGGAGCTGGAGGAAACAGGCTCCCTGATTTCATACTGTACTACAAGCCTACAGTCATCAAAACATTATGGTACTAACACCAAAAAAAGAAATATAGATCAATGGAACAGGATAGAAAGTCCAGAGATAAACCCACACACCTATGGTCACCTAATCTGTGACAAAATAGGCAAGACTCTACAATGGAGAAAAGATTGCCTCTTCAAGAAATGGTGCTGGGAAAACTGGACAGCTACATGTAAAAGAATGAAATTTGAACACTCCCTAACATCATACACAAAAATAAACTCGAAATGGATTGAAGACCTAAATGTAAGATTGGACACTATTAAACTCTTAGAGCAAAACATGGGCAGAACACCCTTAGACATAAATCGCAGTACTCTTTCATTTTAAATGATACACTTTTTAAACTAGGAGAACACCATATCAAGTTTAATCCTTATAAAATTGAGAAAAAAATCTGGTCCTTAATTACGTGCCTTAAAAATGAACTGAGGTTAATTCCAGATAGGTCTTTGGAAAGCTTAGAAGACAGAGCAAGAGATTAAAATATTTTCAAACTGCAGATCCCCATGTATTAAGAGAATTATAGTTTTGCAGTTTAGTGAAAGAGGAAACAAGGCTCTAATTTTTGTAATAAAATGTTATTAAATAACCAAGAAATTTAAAAAAATCTAAATCCTATCATAACTAGATATTTTCTAGTTTGAAATCAGAAAATACTGTAGAGATGTTATATTATTTAAGACTTTTAAATTGACAAACTCCATTATAAAGGTCTCATCCTGGAGTTGTCAAGGATTTTTTTCATGTAGGTTTCTTTCCTCTGGCTCCTTCTATTGCTCTGTCTCACACCAGCAGCCCCTAACAAGAACATATGGCCCCTTGAATGTCTTTGCTCAGAGAACAATGCCAAAGTAACCTCAAAGTAACCCTCTTCAAACAAGTAGAATTTCAGGAAAATATGCGTGGATATGAAAATGGGAACATATATAGAGTTAACCCAAACTTGGAGATTAATAACAGATGAAGACACAGATCATATTCATGTGCATCTGACAACATAGTGTGGTAGTTAAGAAACTGGGTCTGGGGACTTCCCTGGTGGCCCAGTGGTAAAGAATCCACCTTACAATGCAGGGGACGCAGGTTCGATCCCTGGTTGGGGAACTCAACACCCACATGCCGCGGGGCAACTAAGCCCGCATGCCACAACTACTGAGCTTGCACACCTCAACTAGTGAGGCTGCATGCTACAAACTACAGAGCCCATGCACCCTGGAGCCTGTGTGCCACAACTAGAGAAGAGAAAATCCTCACGGCATAACTAGAGAGAAGCCCGTGAGCCACAATGAAGAGCCCATGTGACACAACCAGGACCTGATGCAGCCAAAAATAAATTAAATAAATAAATAATAATAAAAGGAAACTGTGTCTGGAGATATTTACACTGAAGTTCTAATATGTGCTTGTACCACTTAACAGCATTGTGAACTTGGGAAAAATTAAAATTAAAAAAAAATTAAAATTAAAAACTCCTAAGTTCCTATTTTCCTAACTGTAAGATAAGAACAGTATCAATCTCATAGTTTGCTGTGAGAAGTAAATGAAAAATACATGGCATGTAAAGTGCACTGTATGATGTCTAGCTTGTAGTTTTTGATAAATGAATATTCACTATTGTTATAAATCCGTTGGTGGAAGGATATTACAAAGTGTAATGAACAGATCATTGGCCTAAAATTCACAAGACCTGGGTGTAAATGGTGTGGTAATAGTTCAGTTCACAATTATTGCTAGGATAAATATATGGTTCGTTTGGTATGTAACAGGCTTTCTACAAATATTAATTTTTCTGAGTTCTTTCTACATATAGTTAGTACTGCATATCTGTTACCTTGATTTTTCAGAAATGTATAATTTTTACATTCATATTTGTTACCACATTGAAGCTGAGGCCCATGAAATTTGGTCTTTGAGGAGTTACAATGTAGAGTTACAAATATATAGTTCAACTGCAAAATTAATTTAAAAGTGTTTCTGTCTTTGACTTGTTTCTCATCAAGGATAGTATATGAGATCCAATTTATAAATCTAAACAACACTTCTTGCATTATCTCTTTTATCTACTCTGAATTCTGTCAACCATATCCTCTTCCAGACCATTTCATTTCCCAGAATCTGTTCAAAATTCTTTCTCAGTCTCTAATGTGATTTTATTCCCTCTTTTTCTTTTCTCTCCCAGATCTTTTTATGTATATTGGCTAAGATTTCTTCCCTTCTCCTCAAGTCATTATGAGTGTGGTTCTATTCATCCAGGCCCATTTCTTTATTCTGCTTCATAGGAACATAGAAACCAGAAAAATAATAGCAGGAGGATATGGGGAAGATGTCCATGTTGGTGGCATTGTTTTTGAAACTCCAGGAATTCTCACATAAAAACCAATAGTGCAAATAGATTACAACAACAACAAAACTCCATAGCCAACAAATAACAACAAAACTAGAGTTTAAGGTATCATCATGAGCCACAAGTTACAAGTGGTTAAGGACAAAATCACTGATAGCCAGAAGGTCTGCATTGCATGGTATTACTGGCTGGATGTATAGGAAGAAACAAAGGGAAGCAATGGGATATGTGACAGATCTGAAGACAAGAGAACTCCAAAATAGCCAACAAATGTTCACAAGAAAGCATAATTGACTAGCTTGAGAACAGCTAAATCTGGGAGGATTTTTATCCCAAAGTAGGTGAGCATAAAAATCTTAGTAAAGTCTAAAGAGGTTGGAAGCATGAGCCCCTGTGAACTCTTGAAATTAATTAGCTAAGATGGTATGCTAGGAGGGTCCCACACTGAAGATAAACTGCAGGGAGCCAAATCAAAACTGAGCAGGACAGGTTCACAGAGATCAAGAAGAGAAGATTCAAATAAAAGTCAGGGAGAGGTACAGAGCCAGAAATCTCAGAAGGAAAGACACTATAGTTTTCAATACTACAAGATAACCAAGAGGGAGGTCTGTGAATTCAGAAAAACTATTCTGAATACAACCTTCTTTGAAAAATCCAGGAAAATTAGTATTTTTTTTAAAGTAGGCAATAGAAAATTATTAAGGTCAAATTCTATATAATTTTATTATAAAAAAGGAATATGAGCAAAATAACATTCCTGCAGACAGTGAACGCACACCAGAAAGACAAGCCCACCAAACAGATCAAAAGTATAACCAAGTATTTTAAAATGAGACAAAAGACATTAATGAAAAATTGAAGAAAAAAGAAAATAAGGAAAAGAAACAAAAAGGATTTGAGATGAAGTAACAAATATTGTAGATATGCAAAGAAGATCCAAAATACTTAGAGTTCCTAAAGAATAAGTGTAGAAATCAACAAAGAAACAGAACAAATACTAGAATCTAACATTCAAGAATGTTTTTCTGAAATAAAAAGATTTGAAATTAGGTATAAAGCCATACTACATGTGTAAGAATACCAACTCAGAACAAACACATCAAGACATATTTTAGTAAAATTACTGGACTTTAAAGGCAAAGAAAAAAGTCTTTGTGCACTTACACATAAAGAGAAAATGAGTCTCAGAGTTAAAAAAAACCTAGATTATGTTGAGGCTTTACAAAAGCAATGCCTTTTTACCAGAAGAAAGTACAGAAACATATTTCAGGTATACAAAATAAGAAAATGAAGCCAAGGATTTTACATCAGGAAAATTGACTTCTAAGTGTAAGGTGCACAGAAAAATTGTCAATATGTAAAAACTTAGATTAAATTGTTCCCATGATGTCTTCCTGAGGAATCAACTAGAGAATGAGCTTCATACAGCCTAAATTACCAGAGTGTTCAACATAAAGACCAATGATGTAGGCCAGGTACTGGCAAACTATTTTGGAGAGGCCTACACAGTAAATATTTTAGACTTTATGAACCAAGAGGCCACAAATCCTGCCAATATAGCATGAAATCAGCCATAGATAATTATTAAATGAATGAGTCTGGCTGTGTTTGTAGACCATATTGAACATGTGCTTGGCAGATTTTGGCAGATGGCTGAAGTTTTCTGACCCCTAATTTGGGCACTGAACATCAAAAGCTGCCAACATCAAAAGAGACAATCAGATAGTATGTGCTTCCTGATGAGATAACACACTATCAGGTATAGTCTTGTCGAATGAGACTTTGGATTCAGCTGACAATTTGAAGTAAAAACAGAGTTCAAAAGAACATGATGAATTGTACCATGAGAAGTCAACCGCAGTCTAGATGGTGAGCATCTCTCTAAAGGATTTTAAGGTAACCTGCAAATTAAAAGAGTTGTAACAGACATAAAAATGGGCACAAATAAACTATAGTTTTTAGGGATGAACATTTGTATGATGAAACCATAATAAAATGCAAGGAAATGATTACTAGAGAGATCAGTTTGGTCATTATTTACAGGGGAGGGAGGAGATTCTAATTGGGACAAGGCACTTGGAAGGTCTAGGGTGGTTGGTAAGTTTGTAATTTTGATCTGAGTGGTGGGGTATAATTATTAAGTTCCACATTTGATTTCTGTGGCTTTTCTCTTTCTCATTTTATTTTACAACAAAAGGGTTAAGATATGTGTATGAACCAGTCTGGTGGAGGTACACTATTCTCATGTTTGAGAGGTTGTGGGAATAGACAGATATGGGCTGTAAAATACAGGACTGTTTGGCAAGCAATAGAAATACATACAAATTAGTAATTTTTATCATTTCTCATATATTGTCTTCTTAACTGCTGGTCTGCATTTTTCTGGAGTGTAACACAGAAACAAATGTCAATTTTTTTTTTCAGTATAAAGAGCCCAGAGCTATATTTCTGCATAAATTGAGCTCAATATGTTTGTTGATATTGATAATAAAATATAACCAAAATTTCTTCTCCCAAAATAGGGTGCTTTCCACATTACTGCTCACACACGTTCTTTTGAATGTCATTTTTAACTACATGAAATACCTCAAGGGTAACATTCACTTGTAATTTTTCTCCTCCTAAAAACCATGTATATGAGGTATCTAAAATATGCAAATTAAAATAATGAAAGAGTGGAATGGTGGTTGTAAGGAGCTGGAGGGGGGGAGATGAAAATGGGGAGTTACTAGGCAACAGGCCTAAGTTTCAGTTAAGCAAGACGATTAAATTCTAGAGATCTGCTGTACAGCATTGTA
Organism: Neophocaena asiaeorientalis asiaeorientalis; assembly: GCF_003031525.2. Lineage (NCBI taxonomy): Eukaryota > Metazoa > Chordata > Mammalia > Artiodactyla > Phocoenidae > Neophocaena > Neophocaena asiaeorientalis. Next base: position 1,368,543 of record NW_020174826.1, read on the forward strand.
TCTATAGTCAATGGTAATGTACTGTACACTCAAAAATTTAAGAGGATAGATCCCATATTACTACCATAATAAAATAAATAAATAGATAAATAAGTGGATACATTTTTTGAAAGTCTGAGAAACACTAAAAAGAAGAAACATTTCCAAACTTCTATTTTCAAATTGATTTTTATCACACACAGAGCATCTTTTTTTTAAAAAAAGTAAAGTTTTACTTTCAAGCTCCTTGATTAATCTTTACTTTGGGGAAAAAAAGAATAAAATTTGTAGATTAGTAACTCTATTATTTACTGAATATCCCTTTGTAAATACAACTGTGTAAGGTGCATTTAAAAAGGAAATAAAACAAAACAGCATGATTTTGCAGTTGTTATAGATTAAAATGCATTCATTTCACGAACACTTATCTTACATTAACACACAGAAAACACTGATAAGGTACAGATAAGGTTTTAGCCAAACACTAACTATGCATAGGGTTTACTAATTAGGACACATTTCCATTCTCCTACAAAATGAATATTAACTACTAAAAGTCTCACTTGGCATGAGAGAGATATATTTAATTATTAACAAGAACATGGTATCTATAGTCTGTTGATCTGAGAAACAAACTTCAGTATCAGAAAGTCACTGAATTTCATAGGCAAGCAGCTAATCAAAGACAACATATTATAGAGCTAAAAAGGAGCACTGAATACAAATTTCTCGTTTCCAAAATGAGGTATAGATTAAGGATACTTGTTCAAGTTCACACAGCCCTCCTAGAATAGACTAGAATATAGTTGTCTTTTTCCTGCTGCTTCATATCAAAAAGTGTTTAAAACACAAAATTCCTCTTGATCATTTCTGGGTCTGTGGAGAGAAACAGCAACTTCCAGCCTCTTGAGGCTGTGAAGGGCAGAGGCTCTTGACTCTAAAACTGCCCTTAAGGGCACTTCTGGAAGGAAAGCTTTTCAGAGCGAAGAATGAGCAATTAAAATGGAGGGGAAATGTCATCTAAATTGCAGCTGAAATTCTATTTAAGCTGATAGTAGCAAAAAGGCAGCATAAATTTCTGAAAATCAGTTTTTCTTGATCACCGACACAAATCATGTCATCTTCAGAAGGTTTTTCTCAGAAACATTTAAGGCCTTCACGTAAAGATTCATCAAAGTCCATGCTGAACTGAGTATCTCCAGGCTGCCAGTTATTTCAATTATAATTTTACATTCTTCTTTCATATTTGAGATAGATTTTCTGTGTTCTGTATTGAATCAAACACTCAAAAACCTTAATATTAGATGGTAAAATTTAGATTTTAGAAGAAATGAAAAAGTTATAACCTTACTATCCATCAATCTATTTTTCATCACTGAAATCAAAACATTTAAATATTTAGAATGATTAAAGTATGTTGCTGAAAAAAATCAAGAAACTGATAGAGCAAAATTAATTCATTTTTAATGTAAACAACAAAAAGCAAATTTCGATTAGGCATTTTGAGCTCTAGACTTGGGGTACTATGGAAAATGAAAAGACTATAAGACAGTGATGAAGCTCATAAGAATCTTGATGGTTTCTTACAAAAGGATACATTTTAATCAGAAGCTTAGAGTTTGCTCCTTTGTTATGACAACAGATGTAGAGTCCTGTAGTTGGAAGGTTAATAATCTTCATTATGCTCAGAAGTGGCCCCATGTTAACAGTTTAGTGATTGGACTGCAAGGAACTGATTTGAGTATTTCTACCAAATTCTGAATAATATTTTTTGATCCTCATGGAGGATGTGATTCCATGTTAACAGGCTTGGCCATGAACTCATAGTGTGACTTTGGGTAAGTCCATTAACTCTCATGTGTTTGTTTCCTCAAATCTATGAAACGGGAGCACTGGGCTCAGCTTCCACCCCAGAACAGGCTAAGTCTGTGTTCACTGGTTCGTCTGATGCTGGTTGGAAAGAAAAGAACCTATTTTTCCTCTTCTTTGCATAGCTGAAGCAATTCTCTTGTACCCACTCTACCCTTCTCTTCTTGCTCTATGGTCTCAAAAAAGGTCAATGCAGGGAGATACAGAGCTTACAGAATTATGATCATTCTGTTGCGTGCATCTTGATATTTCACATGATCCTTGAATCTTACCACTTCGGTAAATAAGAACTAAAGTCAGCTGCTTTGCTGATGAGCAACTTTTAATTTTCTTAATGAAATGAAGAAAATAACTCTAATAATGAAAATGTGCAAACAGTAGAATCACAGAGAAAAGCACAGGGAAGGTTTTATTCCTTTTAATTAGAGAGGATACCTTTATAGTACCCAGTTAAATACTAATGTAGTCTTCAAAGCTTCACATCAGGTAGTCAGTGTCTGCGTAGCAACACTGATTATTCTTACTAGTGTATTTGACTCTAGGGAGGAATGTTAGGTTTCCTTCTCCCATACTGTCAACCCTGGGTCTCAGAATATTTCCAGAACATTCTAAGAACTATAATGTTCATCCTCATTATAAAACTGTATCAAGAATAAGGACCTACCTGAGTTACATATTTCCTATGACAAAGAAAAAAAGCATTGTAAACCTTTCTGGATCAAACCGGGGTATAATAAATATACACAAAAATCAAATGTACTATATAGTATTATATACACCAAGGATGATATATGAGCATCAGTATATATAGACCTAGGCAATTTGTTTTTGATGCAGTCACTATCCCTTTCTGCACATCTCTCTCTGTCTCAGAGTTTCTCCAGCTCAGAAACTTTGGATCCCATCCTTTCACTCTTAGCAAGCTTCCCACTATCCTTTGCTAAGTTATTAGATAACAAAGATATTAAGTCTTTCCCTTCCCATGGACATTTGCTTTTGAGACTTAAGAGAAATGGATCGCTAAAGGTGAATTTTTAAGGATTTGTGAATCTTTGCCCATGATCCTGAAATCATATTCTGGTATATAGTAGGTACTATGGCAGCCATGGAGGTGCTACCAGAGAAAACCCGTCAAAAGAACATACTTATTTGACAGCCTCCAGCTACTATACCTTAGGGATCCTCTGAAATGTTAATGCTGAAGCCACATTCTCTCCAGGCTATTCCTAACTAATGATTGAACATAGTGAAGGTTCAAGAGCTGGGCCATTTCTGCCTGATGTGGAACTCCTTTTTGGGCAGGCTTTGCTCTGGGGCTCCCCATTGGCCTGGTCAGGACTTAGAGGTATTTCATGCTCAACTTCCATGTCTTTTTCCAGATGTCAGATAAGCATCATAGTGCAAAGCTTCTTCCCACTATTCCTGCTTCCTCTCCCCTTTACCCTTCAGAGGCATTTCTCCCAACAAATTTCTTGCACTCCTAGATTCATCTTGGCATCTGCTTTCCAGAGGATTTGAGCAGACACAGCACTCCATAAATATTGGTTGGGTCAGATAAAGGAATCTCAGGATGAAATACATGAACTATTAGAAGAGGTGAAGAGAGCTGTGAGGAAACAAGATTGAGTACCTACCATTTGCCAGGTGCTTCGTTGTAAGAGAAACTCATGCAGTTGGACTAAAAGATTAGTTGAAATAATGTGTGCTCAGTAGCTGATATGTATTAAATGCTCAATAGATAGCAGATATCCTTATTATAAAGAATTACATTAGATTCTGTATGAAAAGGTCAGGTGGGTATGAGATATCAAGAGTCATGAAAGAGGCAAAGAATCAGGCAAGAAAAGAGGTCAGGGATCTGAAGGGAATATAGTCCAAGCAGTAGTCTGGGTTCAGTCATCTTGGCATGGCTGAGAAGAACTCCTTAGGAGCAGTTACTAATGAAGTTTTAGACCTTCTGGGGATATTCACCCTTGGTGAACCCAAATATTAATTTTTTTTTCATTTTTCAGGGTTCTGTGATTATGCAGGTCCCTAATTGTTAATATAGTGTCTGATTTCAGTGAATGAGGAACTATTGGTATCAATTTATAAGTAGTCCTACAAGGCTATATTTTTAAATTCGGATTTGGGGCCCTGAGTGGTGGTGGGTGGAAGAGGGGAAGAGAGAGCATACAGGGCCTTGGTGTGAGATCTTGACTTCCTTTCTATCTGAACTTATTCTCATTGAGAGCTCCAAGGCTTAGCAGTTAGCTTTTGCATCTGCTTAAAATGCAGCTCCATAGTTAGGTGTGTGATTATGGGCTTTTCTTAATTGTAGTTTGATTAGAGAGACTTTCCAGATGTAAGACACAATTTTGAGGTCACATTCTTTACCTCCTAAGAAGATACAGGTTATAAGTAGAAAAGTTCCTCCAGAATACTACAGAGGATAAAAAACTTGTAAAGAAGCAATAATTAATCTCATCTTGTAGCAATATAAAAGGAATTATTCTTTAGACCAATTGATTATGCTCAAAGCCATCTAAGTGATCTGTCATCAGTGACTTTCAGAAGGTAGCTCCTGATTCCTCTTAGTAAATTAAGCCTACAAGTGAAAGCATTCTTAATTCATTACATGCCAGTACACCTGCCACAAACATAATTAGTCCAGTCTCATAAGGGTGTCATTTTTGAAAGGTTAATAGATCCAACCATGCTTACCCCATCGCCCCAGGGGTCAGTTTTCAATTTGCCTATTCATGATGTGTTCTGCTGCTCTTGAAATGCAATGAATTTCTCAAAGAATTGGTAGTTTGTTTCTAATGTAAGATAGTATTGCATTTCAGCATTGCTGAAATATACAATCTGGTGGTCTGAAAGACTGATTAGGAAATCTATTACCACACCATATACAATGATATAGCCATCTCAACTCGATCTTTTATTGAAACTATCAGGGCCAAATGTGTTTCAAAATTCAGAAATTTTCAGAATCTAGAAAGGTAATAGTATATACCATGTATCATATAATATCCTTATCAGGGTCTGGGGCAGCACCCAGCACCCAATGACTATATTGATATTTTTGCAGCACAATACTGAATATTAAAATAGGTTTTGCTACCAAGTGAATTTAGGTGCTAAGCTTATCAAACAGCATCAACAACAAACAACAAGAAAAAGAAAGCCAAAGCATTCAGTTTGCAGAACTTCATGGATTTCGGAATTGCAAATAGGAGTGGTAGTGAATTTGCATCCTAACTCCTCCTCAAACAATCTCCATGAAGATTTTGGGAACAGAAGAGAAAGAGTTGCCAAGAATTTTGCTTGAAATTGAAGTAGGGGACATTTATTGCTGCTTTCTACCTGTTAATTCTATAAGACTCATTTTCAAAATTTCTCTTAGGCTACATAAAATATGGACTCTCTACATAATGGTTTGTCTAAAATGAGTAACTTGGGCGAATTATTCTTTTACCGATAATCAGCTCATTGAGCTTTACTTGTGACTCTGATATGCATGAGAAAATATAAAAGGGAGTGGAGAGTAAGAATTAAAGGAAGAAAACAGCTCCTTCCAGTTACTGCCCTTTTCCTATGGCCACAGGTCCATCCTCACAGTAGTCTCATCTTTGCAAAGAGGCTGAAGAGTTGACTATTTTGCATTAATACTTTGCGGCACAGGGAAGGGGGATTACAAAATTTCCTACTGTTTCTCTTTATTAGATCAACAATCACTTTTTCTATCAGCTGAAAAATCTGGTAACACAATGATCAAGATAGTAGAATAGTTATTAATAAAAGTGTTCTTGTTATCATCACTCTTGGGTAACTTTTGTTTCCTATTACAATCTTCTTGGTGCTTAAGACCTGGTTACACCTTGAATGTAGTAGGTGCTCCTAGTGTGCTTATTAAATTGGATTGAGAGAGCATCCTTATGCCCTTCACACCACACTCTTTGTTTGTTTGCTTATTGCTTTTCAAAAGAAGTCTGTGTTTCCTATTGTTGAAGCTACTTTTCCTGTTTTCTCTCTAGGATTCAGAGGCATTGGATTCTGCTCCTGAAGATATTTATATCCTTTGTACTTCCAAGGGGGTTGTAGGAGTATATAATCTATCACTGCAAATGATCTGTTTTGATCACATAAATGAAGAGATGGCTGACTAAGAGTTGTGCTTCCTTTTCAGTTATTCTCCTATATTGTTATGAATTAATTTCTGTTGGATTTTGATAATTCTGTTATTGACAGACATTTGTACCTGCACATACTCATGTGTGTCTCTACCCATAAGTAGCAGTTTGGCCTGTCACTCAGGGATATACATGCACTTCTATGCATTCACCAGCCTGAAATTGTCCCAGAAACAAGCTCATTTTGCTTCATCATTATTAAAAATATTTATGTGGGAAAAAAGTGTTTAGAACTGTTAAGAAACATATAACTAAATATGTTATCAATGTACTTTATAGGAAATTTATGCTATACGTCTCTTTTTCCTCCTTGCTCTTTATCAGCATGAAAATGAGGCTTCTGTTTCTAAGAAACTCTAAAAATATTACTCACCTGCACCTACCCTGTTCTGCCACATTATAATCTTGGTTATAGCTCTCAAATGTCAGAACAGAAGATCATGAACTGAAGATGTGTCATAGAAAAAACTGCTTTAAAGGCAAGTTCAACATAATGGACTAAGGAAAAAAGTCCAACCATGAGAAAACTTGATGTTGACTTAATTTAAAAAAAAAAAGGCATCCTTTATAAAATACAAACTGTATGAGCACTAAAATTAAAACTGCTAATCCTTTTCTTTTTTTCAGTCCTCTCCAGCTGGCTACAAAATGTCTCTGGCCCCTTGCCAGGGAGCCCTGAATGTCTCTGGCACCAATGGGACACAGGCAGGCTAGAGACAGGCAGTTCTCACTTCACATTTTGGTAAATTCAGAAACAGTATGTTGCTGCCCTGGGCAGCTAAACATTCCAAATTTTAGAAACAATTTTTGGTGGAAATTTCGTGAATCTGCTCCCTCCTCACATTTTCCCTGGTTCCTTGGAATGAACAGTCACTTTGCCGCTCAGCTTGACAAGAACTGTATTGCAGTCACTGATCCCCTCTTCCCTTCCACCTGATACAAGATCAGCAGTGACCTGCAGCACAGCCTTTCCTGTGATCTAATATATTTCAAAAAATGTTACTGAGTGGCTTAACTAGCCCTAGCACTATAAGATACTTCAAGATAGTAAATGGCTGAGTATGGTTGGGACAGAAATCACATAGGACTGGCTAAAGGTGGGACTGGAAAGATGAATAACAGTGCCAGATGGACAAGAGGGCCAAGTCTTGTGTGCCCTGGGCAAAGAGTCTGGATTTTTTCCTGAGAGCAGTGGAGAGCCATTGCAAAGTTTTAGGCAAATGAGGGAAAGTCTTATTTTTTAGAAAGATTTCTCATCCTGCAGGATGGAGCATGACCTAAAGACAACATTGGGAACAGAATAATGAATTTGGTGTCTGTGGCAAATAATTCCAGTTAGAATCATGGCAACTCTGCCAACCATGGTCCAGACAGTGGGTTGAGAGAGGAGGATGTGAACAATATTAAAGAGATTAAATCATTGGGACTAGGTGATTGATTCTACCACAGGGGATAAAAGAAAGAGTGGAAGGTGACAAAGAACTGAAGGGGACACAAATTTGAAATTAACCCTTTCATTTGAGTGTTAGTCATATGGGTGATTTTTTTTCATTTAAAAAATATTTTTATTGTTATAATGTCATTTTAAATATTGTATATATTACAAAGAAAATTTGATAGGTGTGATATTTAGTGATATAATGTTTTTCTTAAGATAGAAGTCATGATGCTAACACATGTTTACTACAATAAGATTGTTATTATTGCCCATATTTGACTGAATCATACGGCAAGTCAAAATGCATTTCTCTGCTTTAATAGAGATAATACCTGTGAGTTACTCCCTCACCTACCCACATTTCATGTAATTGAGATACTGATTTTCAGAGTAATACAGAAAAATGATATGACCATGTGAGGAAGAAAGAATGATCACTTACATATTTTGATATTCCTGAGAAAAGAAAGAAAAATCCTCACATAAATATTTTCTGAACATTTTGCATAACTGTTTGCTGTTGTAAGCCAAAAATTCTTGGTCTTTATCCACTACTTTTGGAGCACACAAAAATATATCCAAATAGGAAAACAGTGCTGGCAACCTTGTCTTAATTCATTTTGACTGTTAACAACGAAAAAAATAATCAGATCAAGAATAACACTTTTTAAAAATAGTTATTTTTAAAAATAGTTCCATTATATTTTTTCTGTGTGGATATGTAATTCTTGTTGAAAAATTTGTAGAATTCATAAAAATCACCTAAATTCACCTAAATATGCACAAAATGGCAGAATGGACACAGTAACTTTTCTTTAAAAGAAGAAAAATCAATACTATAACTGGAGTAAACATTATCCTGAATTTAGAGGTTACAGCTGGGAAACCAAATAAATATATATGAGAGAAGTAAGAGCTCTCTTAATTGACCTCCACTGTACTGAATATTCCCTCAGTTAAATTTTCAATGTCCCTCCACTGCTTAACAATTAAACTAAATTTCCAACCAGTTTGCCTTTCAGCCTGAACACCCACTAGCAACCAAAATAGCCTTATGCTTCAAACATGCATGATTCCCTGTATTTCCATGAAAATACACTGTTTCTCACACATGTGCTTATGTTATTTGTTTTCCTGAAAGTGAATTCCATTCCCACTATTACTCCAGCAATCTCTACCTATAGACAGAGATTTCTGTTCTTTGAAGTTCAGCTGAAATGCCATTTACTCCTTGGTAACTTTCCAGATTAGCTGGACAAAGAGATGCATTCCTATTTTCTATTCTTACCACGTGGTTTGAACCATTCTTATCAAATCTGTTCAAAGTTTTGCATTACGACAGTCCTGCATTACCCATTCTACTCTATGGTAAGCCTCTTGAGGACATTGTGTGGTAAAACTTAGATTCCTTTCTACTTCCTAGCACAGCATTTCTGCTGAATGAGTGACTGAATGGAGTCATTCCTAAAAGTCATGGATTTTCAGTTATTAAAAAAAACTGAAACAGTCTTTGAAAGCTGGTACTTATGAAGTACTTCGTTAAAAGCTTATTTTAGACTAGTCATCTTTAATATTAATTCAAACACATAAATATGTATTTCTTCTCTTGTTATGCATGTTTTGGCTCTTTTGATACCTATTTCATCATACATACATTTGTATATGTGGCTTGAGGCACAGTTCTAAAAACATAATTGATTCTCACTATCTTTCAGCATTATTAATACTCAACTAAGACGAGGAATGGACATGTCGGTTTTAAAAAATCTATTTGGTTTCTTTTAATGGAGGCAAATATTAATAGAGAAAAAAACCAGGTAAAGATTCCCTTTCACCACTCCATCTCAACACACACACACACAAGCACAGTTAAAAGTTAACTATTACAGTGGTTTTAAAGATATGTACACATACTCTATGATACCTTTCCCTTGAATAAGTGAGTTTAATTCTCCTCCCCTTGAGGAGGGTTAGATTTAATGACTTGCTTCTAATGAACAGAATGTGGTAGAAGTGATAGGATGTTACTGCCAAGGTTATATTATAATCATAGTCTCTCTCTCATCTTAATCTCTCTCTGTATGTCTCTTTGCCTGACTGACTTTGTCTTTTCCTCTTTTGGGGTCTTGCTCTGGAGAAAGCCAGCTGCCATGTCATATGAGCTGCACTAAGGAGAGGCTCACATGATGAGGAACTAAAGCTACATGACTGACTCTCTATTCCCTCTGAATATGCCAACAGATGTTCAGACGCAGTTCCTCAAGCTCCTGCAGATGACTGCAATCTCTACTCAAATCTTGACTATAAGTTCTGAGTCAGAATCACCCAGTTAAGCAACTCCTGAATTCCTGACCCTCAAAAACTGCATGAAATAACTGGTAATTTAGGGAAAAAATGTGTTACACAGCAGTAGATAATTGTTATAACTAACAAGTCCTAAAATATTTTTTCTTTTCTCTCTAACCAATCATGTTTTTTTGTCATCTTTTCAAGAAATTGACTAGAAACCATGGTAGATTCAAGCCAAAAAAGCTATGAAGAAATTCATAGGGCATCAGTATTGAGATTACTGTCTACATCTCAGCTGTATGACCTAACACTTTTTTCCTCAGTTTCTTTATTCACTATAGGAAACTGAACCTACCTAATAAAATATTAGAATTAAATAAGATACTAAACTAAAAGTGCTGGCATAGTCTTTGGTAAGTTGTAATTGCTCAATAAATGTTAGCTTTATTATTATTATTCTGGTTTAAAAAGAAAAGCTAAGAGGTTGCCTGAATAGACATTCAATCTCACAGAGTAAAACACACAGCTAGTATTCAGACACATATGTGTAAAATTAATGAAAACAAACTCCTTCTCATACTGTCAGAAGTCAAGCCACTTACAGCGCTAGTGAATGTCTTGAAAAGTGAATATGATCTATAACAGAAATTCAAACTGAATACTGTCCAAGTTCAAAGAAACTCTAAGAGTGTGTCACTTTTGAACCACACCAGGGATCTCAGACCATGCTACAGCCCTATAGGGCCATTAGAGCTACAGGCCATGTGCTAGTACACAACTGTCAGATCACTAAATAAATCATTCCGAAGGGGACATCATACAACACTATGTGGCCATGAGCTTTATTACCTCGTAGCCACACAGGAAGCACAGGTATAATGTACTGCATATTTATTTTGTTTTTGAATATACTATTCAGATAAGGACTACGGAAAAAGTAAATATTCTTCAAATAATATTTAGCATTTTTTATATGCAATAGCAAACAAGAAAGGAAAAGAACAACTTCAACATGATAATAACTGATGCCTGTTGGATCTGAGAAATACAACACAGACCAAGTGTTAATCTCTCCCTCTGCACTTTTACACTTTAGGCAAAAGAAATGAGTCATATCAAATTTTACTCTCATGGCAGAAGGAATCACATGCTGAGCTGTGTATCCCCTAAAAATATTTGTATTAATTTCTCTTTACCTTATCTAGCTTTGAACATTTCAAAGATCAGTTCCTCAGAAATAAGGCTATTACTTCATGAAGGCAACTGTAGTTCAGAGATATATCCTTAAGCAAACCTCCTGTTCTGTTTAAATAAAGTAGTATACTTTGTACTCATTACTTCGTTAGGTCGAAAATTAACTCCCAACTTCTATTAAGAACATAAGTGTTCCAGTCAGCGATTTAATAAAGATAAATTTTAAAAGAGTCCCATGAAGGAAATAAATGGCTCCAAAACTATAAGAAGTACATGACACAAAATACAATAATTTCTCACCATATCTTTTTTCTGGTTTGGTGAAGGAAAGGGAGTAGAGTTGAAAGGATTGGTAGGATTGTCTAAAAATAAAAAATGATCATGAAAAAGAAAGGATTATTTATAAGGATCCCTATGGCGTTTGGGTTACACCAGAGATTTACCTGGAGCCTCTAACTGTCACAGTTCTAGGAATTTGTTGAGTTGTTTTTTTCAAGTCCTCTCAACTCAAGATTATATGCAAGATCACTGCTTGCTGTTTACACACTCATTCAGGAAACAGTAAATAAGGTAAAACGTAACAAACTGCAGTCAACATAACCAGGCCCTATCCACTGATAAACCATAGCCTCTTGTGGACATGAATGAAGGGCTTTGGCAGAACCAGGCTCCAAAACTGCCTACTTAAAAGGTCAAAGACCTGCAGGCTTTTCTAGCTTCTTTCTCTATTAAAGTCCTGCCCATTCTCACCTTCTTGCTTAAGTCTCACCTCCACCCACTGAAGTTTTATCTGACTATTGTTTTTGAACATCAAGTTTATTCATAGCCTATATTAATGCATTAGCAGTTAATTAAATATGTTATTTGTTCATGGTTTTATTATTTGTTTTTCCTCTTCCAATAAAAATATAAAGAATCTATTTATGCTTTCTACAAGTTTGTATTTGTAGTATTTTGTGAAACCATTTTAAAGCTTTATTTTATAATCAGGGAAATTATCTTGTTCCACTAAGATATAAGATTTTAAATGTAGAGTCACAACTTATTATGGCCTTGTGGCACTGAAGAAGATTTTGAAATTTTACATAATAACAATAGGCATAAAGTGAAGCTTTACAGTTCAGATTAGAAAAATGCGATACAGTGAGCCAGAAAGTTCAAGACAATGTAGCGACTGGTTAGATTTCTCTGGAACACAGATGAGATAGGTTGGTCCTTTCACTAAGTGGCAATGGATCTCAGTGTTCAAGCCTGTAATATCAGTTAATGAAGATAAATAGATTGTCCCAGATGGAGCAGCTACTCAAGATAGTAGCTAACCTAGTTACCAAATTTATATACAAAAAAAATCAATCATTTTCCAATATACCACCAATATAAAGGTAGGAATATGGAGAGGCAGACCATTTATAAAAGTGACAAAAATATAGAATATCTATAAGTTGACTGAACAAGACATGTTTTGAAACTATATGAAGTATCAAAAAATTTAATGAGACCTAAAAGGAAGCTTGGATAAATGAAGAAATATGTATGTACCTGCATAGGAAGGCATAAGATGACAATCTCTCAAAATCACTTTACAAAAGGAATGCAAATCCAATAAAAATTCTCATGGAATTTTTCCTTAGAATTGGAAAAAACAATATAAAACTTATATAATGGCAAAACAAACCAAAAAAAAGACAGTCCTTTGGTGAAGAAGAACAACCAGGGTAGACTTGTACTTTCACATTTCCAAATATACCCAAGTATTCAAGCAAGAATTCAATGTGTTAATAAAATTAGAATATACCGTTTTATCAGTGGAATAGGACATTTAGCTTGGACACAGACTCAAGTATAAATATGTATACAGCAAATGGTAAATGTGGTATTTTAAGTGAGTAGATAAAGAATGAAAAGTGTTGAAATAGTTAGATGGCTATTTGGAAAAAAATCAGTTGGACTTCTACTTGTATGCTATTGGATCCTTTATAAATCTACCCAGAGCTCAGAGGGTCACCAATATTTTTGCTTATTGGCCTCAGGTATATTAGCTTTTCTTTTGGATATATTTATTCTCCAAGTAAAAAGCTAAATATGGCATGTAACTTCTCTTGTTTTCCAATTAAAACTCCATCTATTACTCTGATGACATTAGACTATGTATATTAAAATGTATGAACTTCCTTGTCTAGAATGTTGCATATGTACCATTCATCTTTTGATTTTAGCATTTAATTATTTTAGCATTTAATTATCATCTACTTCTGTCTATAATTTCTTACATACTTTCTTCATATATTACCCTAGGCTCTGGACACCTATTTGTTCACTTTCAAAATTGAAAGTAACTTTATCAGAGAAGCTGGAAGTCTCCAGCCTTTGCTGATCCACAGCCAAATTCTGAAGAGTTTAATCGTTTCAAAGAGCAAATTTATCTAACAACAGAAATTTTCTGTGCCATGATACAACTTAGAATTACATGTTTGTAATATGTTCAATATGGAGTCACATAAACCTCAAAAAATTTCAAATGAAAATCACTTGGCTTAAATCTCACTAAATTTATTTTATTAATAAATCAACTAAGCATTTTGTGACTCAGTTTCCACATTTTTGAAATAAGTCTATTTTCATTTGCCTAACATTCCTCACTAGGATGTTACAAAAAATAAATGAAATAATGTGTATTAAAGGATGTTGAAAACTCTAAGGCACTATGTAAATGTTAGCTGGAACTTATTGTTAATTCTTATTCCCTTTTTGGTCAAAGCTACTCTAGCCTTAAACTAATAGGAAAGAAGACACATTGGGCTTTGGTAACTTGGCTCAGGGAAGTAAGTCAGTGGTCAGGTAATTTGGCAGGGCTGCGGCAATAGAAAAAACTAATGATACGGTTGCCAAGTGGGTGCCAATCCAAGTTCTGAGCCTGCTCTGACTTCACTGTGAGCTTTTGTCCCTTACCTTCCTAACTACCACCTTGTTGATGTTCTTTGCCTGAACTAATCACCCATCCCATGGCCTGTACCCTACCCGTAATCTCACCTTTAAATTACCCCAAAAGTTATACTCACATGAGCTGGGTCAGGTGATCTCAGTTCTGCTCCCTCCTTCCCCAGACAGAGATGGCAAGTTCCTCTGCCCAGGATTCTCACTCTATAAGTCAGCAAATACTTCAGACTCCTTCAGGAGACCTGGGTCTCCTAGCAGACTCTGTCATCCATGACTTAATGAAGCAGGCTTTCCAAGGACCTGGGATTCCCCTTTGTCAGGCTGGGCAAAAGTCTGGCCAAGTTTGAAAGAGATTCTAAGGCTTAGGGCTGACAGAGGGCTTCTCTGCTATAGAGCCAAATTTGCAACCTCAAGACATTTCTCTCCTATTTTCCATGCCCTGAGTCTCTGTCTCTCATTCCCTAAACACATTACACTAAAGATCATTTTAAAGAGCAAATGGGATATCAAATAAGTTTTTTGGAAAATGTTTTCCTATGGTTGCTCTGAAGTCTAAGAATATATTTTTCATTTTATTTTTAATGAATACTTAAAAGGATTGTAATGAAACTATAATAAAGAATGAAAGTGCCTGACTTCTATAAGCCTAAGAGGGTGTTTCTTCCATGAGCTTAAGAGGGTTTCACTATTCCATACATGGTAGTATTTCAGCGCCTATACTTTGCCTGAAATAAGGGAAATTTATAAGGATAAATCCAATATAAAAATAGTAATTAATGATGTTTTACCCAGATAGGAATTCTGAGACCTATTGTTATTTCTTCTTTTCTTTATAATAAGACTTCTCATAAATGAAATGATCATAATTTTTAACTAGTGAAAGAATTATGGAGCCCTGGGAGGCCCAGATGCTAAATATAAGGAAATAGGGATAGAGGAGAGATAGAAAGGTTGAAATGAAGACATCTACAGATGCCAGGGAGACAAACAACTTGGATCCCAAAGGCAGGTATAAGAAGCAAGGGAGAGACAGATGCTCAGCAATGCTAGGACTCAAGTCTATTTTTTCTTAAAATCATTGATGTATTGGAGAATGTGCTTATTTGAAAAATAACTTTTAGGAGAAAACTAAATAGTATATAGATGCATTTTTTATATAGATGCAGCTTCATTCAGCAACGTGACCATCACACCCTAAATAATATTTTTAAGAACATCATCCTTCATTTTAGCTTATGATAATCTCCTTTTAAGCCTTACTAATAAGCCTTAAGGATACCCCATTTAAATTTTAGCTTAAGCATCAGAATTCTACATGTGCTTTGAGATTACAAGCACATCACATACTGATGGTATATGTTACTTATCACCCCATTATAGAAAGAAGAAAAACAAATTGACAAATCCAATTTGTGTGTGTGTGTGTGTGTGTGTGTGTGTGTGTGTGTGTGTGTGTGTGTGTGTGTGTGTGTAATTCAAATTCAGGAAGCTCTGGTTTTAGCTACCTTCAAGGCTTTCAAGACCATTTGAAACTTGACCTGTGGTGCTTGTTCCAGAAAAATAAGCAAAGTAAAATAATCCAGGTAACTCTTTAAGGATCTATCAAAGGACTGGGGTTAAAGGAGGAGGAGGAAGGGAAAATAATGTTAACAGATTATATCTGTCCTGAGTTACCTCCTGGAATTTAAGTTAAGCAGCTGGAACCCATTTTGTCCATTCTCTCACACCGCAGACAAATGTATTGCCAGTGAAGATAGACCACAAATGGCTTGCATTTTATTTTTCTTAAAAACCTAGAACAGTCAGCCCTTCCTACTGAGACAGGACTTTTCATCTGGGTAAAAATATATAAGGACTCTCAAAAGAGAAATACTGGATTTCTCAGTCAGAAGCGTTCTTTGTGCTAGACAGTATGGAGAAAATGTCAGTTTAACAGTGGTTTGAAAAATGTCAAAACTCCTGTGTTTCACTCATTTTGAGATATCATGCAAGTAACCTTTCTAATTTTATTTTTGACTATTTCTGATTTTCTTTCTTTTTTTTTTTTTAAATCAAAGAGCTTATCCTTGATTAAGTAGAAATTTGAAAGCTTCCTAAATGAACTTAGGAACACTTTTTCTTTTAGGCACAAAATTATTTAGCCTTTGGAGCTGTATGAATATCTATTTCATCAATTATTTAGCCAATCAATAAATTTTTATTGAGTTCATTTTAATTGTCAGGTTCATTTCAATTGCTAGACTCTGGGTATTCAAAAAAGACACTGCCTTTCTCCCTCCTTATAGACAGCAAATAAACAAAAAAATATATAGTTACTCATGCTGATAATTGTCAGCAAGGAACAAATAAGTTACTCTAAAAAGACAGCCTCTCTTAGATAAGATGATCAGAGAAGACCTTTATGAGAACATTGTATTTAAGATAAGATCTAAACAAAGAGAAGCCAGCCATATCAAGCAGAGGTTTTAAAAATTACCATTTCTGGAGAGAAGGTCCCAAGGGATAAAATTTTATACAGTTTCCAAATGTTCCTGAAGAGGTCAAGATAAAATGCATTTAGATTTCTTTTTCCTGTTTTCTTTTTCTGAAATTTGTTGTTTGGATATAGGAGATCCTAGACTGATATTCCATTTTTTCATCTACTATTTTGCTTTACTTTTTGGCAGACTTTTTAAAATTTATTTTCCAAAATTCTGTTAAGTCTTTATTTCTGCTCTCTTGTTTAAATTTCCAAAAGCACTTTCTTATTTTCTGGTTGCCCACTGTTTGTCATACTATTCTTGCTTCATGGATGCTATATCTTCTCTTATCTCTTGGAAGAGGTTGAGGACATTACCTTGAAGTTTTCATCTTCCTGCATAGAACGCTGTCTTAGTCTCTCCCTCCCTCTTTCTTCTTTTTCAGTTTGTTTTGGTCTCTTTGTTTCCTGTAAGAAACTTGATGGCACTTGGCTGACTGCATATTTAAGAATGGGGTACAAACAAGCTGATTACACAATGGGAGGAGAGATCAGGCCA
Organism: Neophocaena asiaeorientalis asiaeorientalis; assembly: GCF_003031525.2. Taxonomy (NCBI): domain Eukaryota; kingdom Metazoa; phylum Chordata; class Mammalia; order Artiodactyla; family Phocoenidae; genus Neophocaena; species Neophocaena asiaeorientalis. The sequence continues at coordinate 1,385,441 of NW_020174826.1, forward strand.
AGCTCCATCACTGGAGGATTCATAGGTCTTTTCTCTTGTATTGGTTAGACTTCTCAGAGACAACCTCTTCCTTTCTGCCAGGAGGATATATGTCTGGTTGCCACACTCGGAGTTAAGCTATGGAAAAGAGCTGGATGTCTTTTCATGCAGTATATAAATTTTATTTAATCCCTCAGCTATGACTGATGCCACCTCAGGGCTCTCTTTTACCTTTTCAGAGAACAAGGGTATGTTTTCTACCTGGATTGATAAAGACACAGTTGCTTAGCTGGGTAGAGAAGAACAGGGGATCGGGGGAATCTAACTGCTTCCTACTCAGATTTCTAATAGGTCACCTTGTTTTAGCCTTACTATTCCCCTTGTTTCCCAGTGGCAACTAGTGACACCAATTCCTGAGCCTTTCTACAAATCAAGTTGGTGGTTTTCTCCTTTAGCTCAGTCCAGGCCAAGCAGTCAAATATCTCAGGTCTTCTATCAACTATTGGTTGTCCATTTGCTTTTCAGTTTCCAAATTTTGCTGCTATAAATTTCCCCATTAAAATATCTAATTTCAGTCTTTTTCATGGAGCTTCAAGATCAAGCTGAACTACTTGTATGTATTAATCTGTGGTGTTTTTATCCAGAAATTCTGTATATTCTTTAATTTTTAAAATTTCTTGTTATGCACTCTATGTGCTAAAATGTCTTTTTTCACTTACTGATAGTGGAAATCTTAGTTATCATCTCTCTTGACCTCTTCATAGAAGTCAACACTATTGTCCACCTCCTACTTTATGAAACTCTCTTCTTCAACTCTGGACACTATACTCTCCTGTCTTTCTTCCCACCTTTCTTCCCATTCCATCTCAGACACGCTTGCTAGCTCTTTCCCCTCTATTCACCATCAAAGCTGAAGTTCCTTAAAGCTCAGTGTTAGGTTCCCTCCTCTCTTTACTTTATAGTCTCTCTTCAGATGACATATCACTCAAGTTCTTTGCCTAAGCACTAACAGGTCACATATTGTATACCTCCAGTCTAGACTTCATTTCTCAGGTCTAGACCTATGTATCCAATGGCTTATTTGACTTTCCTTAGATGTCTCAAATGTAGTTTAGACCCAATGTGTCTAAAAAATAACTTATGATCTTATCTCATTAAACCTGGCCCTCTTTTAGCATTCTTTGTCTAGATAGTGCCACTGTCCAGGAACACAAACTGAAAACTAAGATTCATTCTTGACAATTCCTTCCCTCCCAGTCCGCATATTCAATCCTTCTCCAAATTCTATTGATGGAATCTCAAATATATGTGCAATTCACTTATGTTTCTCCATTTGTTCTGCCAGTACTGCCAAACTACCAACATCTCTCAGCTGGATTTGTGAACTAGCCTCCTACTCATCTTCTTAATTTTGTTCTTCCACATTCTCCACCCTAATCCCAAGCTAATTCTTACACAGTCTTTTCAAAAGACTACATGAGTTTTCATACCTCTGCTTAAAATGGCTAATTTATTTGCATTAAGGATACAAGTCTAAATCTTTAGGTTTACCAGCAACATTGTGAAAGATGTGACCCCTCCCTACAACACCAGTTTTACTTCATACATTGCCACTCTTGGATTTTCTGTATTTTAGCCTTATTGGACATCTTCAATTCCTAGAATGCCCTGTGTCCCTCCTGAAAGAGGGCATTTGTACCTGATGTTACTTGTATCTGGTTCTCCTTGGCCTAGCTATAACTATTTCTTTTAATTCAAATTGCTTAGATGTCATCTCCTGCAGCACGAATAAGGTATTCTATCTTGTAATTCTCTCTGTTGTGCTATGTTGTAATCACTTGTTTACACACTTATCTCCCCATCAGAATAAGAGCCATTTGAACAGCTCTTTGTATCCTTAGCATGAAGCACAGTATCTAGAATCTGGTAAGTTTTTTGTAATTGTATTGTGAATGAATAAAAAAGCTCATTTATATCAAAAAAATAAATTATCAGTGATTAAAACAAATCTGTACTTCCATGATACATTAGGAACTAGTTATGATTTTCAAGAGAAAGATATTTTATAGATAATAATCAAATTTCCTTACTTTTTTTGTTTTTCCCATTGCCTTCAGGATGGAAAGATTTAAATCTTCAAGTGCTGTTAGTACATTCTCATACTCGCCCAAATGCTGAGAAAAATATTCTGAAAAGTAAAAATATTGAAATAAATACTTGTTTGCCTTTAGGTAATGATAAAACAAAATATCAACTGAAGATTTACACAATAAATGAGTAAAACAAATGGATAAAACTGACAAATTTTCAGATAAGACTAACTAAAGTGTCAATATACTTTCATTAAAAAAGAAAAAATCCTGGAGGGTTACCATTATTCTTCTTATCTTACAAAAAATAGGGAAAAATTGAAGCTGGATTTACATACACAGCTGCTTCAATAAAAAGTTGTTCCCGAGAGACCTTCAAGATGGCAGAGGAGTAAGATGTGGAGACCACCTTCCTCCACACAAATACATCAAAAGTACATGTACATGTGGAACAACTCCTACACAACACCTACTGAACGCTGGCAGAAGACTTCAGACTTCCCAAAACGCAAAAAACTCCCCATGTACCTGGGTAGGGCAAAAGAAAAAACAGAGACAAAAGAATAGGGATGGGTCCTACACCTCTGGGAGGGAGCTGTGAAGGAGGAAAAGTTTCCACACACTAAGAAGCCCCTTCATGGGCAGAGCTGGGGGTGGGGGAGAAGCTTTGGAGCCACAGAGGAGAGCACAGCAATAGGGGTGCAGAGGGCAAAATGGAGAGATTCCCGCACAGAAGATCAGTGCCGATCAACACTCACCAGCCTGAGAAACTTGTCTGCTCACCCACCGGGGCGGGTGGGGGCTGGGAGCTGAGGCTCCAGCTTCGGAGGTCAGATCCCAGGGAGAGGACTGGGGTTGGCTGTGTGAACACAGCCTGAAGGGGGCTAGTGCACCACAGCTGGCTGGGACGGATTCCGGGAAGAAGTCTGAAACTGCCTAAGAAGGAAGAGACCATTGTTTCAGGGTGCGTGAGGAGAGGGGACTCAGAGCACTGACTAAATGAGTTCCAGAGACGGGTGCGAGCCGCGGCTAACAGTGCAGACCCCAGAGATGGATATGAAATGCTAAAGCTTCTGCTGCAGCCACCAAGAAGCCTGGGTGCAAGCACAGGTCACTATCCACACCTCCCCTCCCAGGAGCTTGTGCAGCCTGCCACTGCCAGGGTCCCATGATCCAGGAACAATTTCCTTGGGAGAACACATGGCATGCCTCAGGCTCTTGCAACATCACGCCAGCCTCTGAGACCGCAGGTTCGCCCCACAGTCCATACCCCTCCTTCCCACCCCAGCCTGAGTGAGCCAGAGCCCCTTAATCAGCGGCTCCTTTAACCCCATCCTCTCTGAGTGAAGAACAGATGCCCTCAGGCGACCTCCACACAGAGACGGGGCCAAATCCAAAGCTGAACACCAGGAGCTGTTTGAACAAAGAAGAGAAAGGGAAATCTCTCCCAGCAGCCTCAGGAGCAGTGGATGAAATCTCCACAGTTAATGTGATGTACCCTGCATCTCTGGAATACCTGAATAGACAACGAGTCACCCCAAAATTGAGGCAGTGGACTTTGGGAGCAACTGTAGACTTGGAGTTTTCTTTCCATCTCTAATTTTTTTCTGGTTTTAGGTTTATCTTTTTTGGTATCTAGACTTTATTATCATTGGTAGATTTGTTTGTTGATTAGGTTGCACTCTTCCTTTTTTTTTTTAATATATATATACATATTTTTCCTCTTTCTCATTTTTCTTTTTTTTTTTTTGTGGTACACGGGCCTCTCACTGTTGTGGCCTCTCCCGTTGCGGAGCACAGGCTCCAGAGGTGCAGGCTCAGTGGCCATGGCTCATGGGCCCAGCCGCTCCGTGGCATGTGGGATCTTCCCGGACTGGGGCACGAACCCATGGCCCTGCAACAGCAGGCGGACTCTCAACCACTGTGCCACCAGGGAAGCCTTCCCCTTTCTCTTTTTATGAGTGTGTATGTGTTTGCTTCTTTGTGTGATTTTGCTTGTATAGCTTTGATTTTACCACTTGTCCTAGGGTTCTGTCTGTCCTTTTATTTTTATTTTTTTAGTATAGATTTTAGTGCTTGTTATCATTGGTGAATTTGTTTTTTGGTTTGGTTTCTCTCTTCTTTTTTTGTTTCTTTCCTTTTTTTATTAGTTTTTCATTTTCTCATTTTTACTATTTTTATATTTTTTATTTTTTAATCTCTCTCTCTTTCTTTCTTTCTTTCTCTGTTTCTTTCTTTCTGTCTCTCCTCTGAGCTGTGGGGCTGACAGGGTCTTTGTGCCCCGCCAGGGTGTCAGGCCTGTGCCCCTGAGGTGGGAGAGTTGAGTTCAGGATACTGGTCCACCAGAGACCTCCTGGCTCCACATAATATCAAACGGCAAAAGCTCTCCAAGATATCTCCATCTCAATGCTAAGACTCAGCTCCACCCAACGACCAGCAAGCTACAGTGCTGGGCACCCTATATCACACAACTAGTAAGACAGGAACACAAACTCAGCCATTAGCAGAGAGGTTGCCTAAAATTATAATAAGGTAACAGACAAACCAAAACACATCACCAGACGTGGTCCTGCCCACCAGAAAGACAAGATCCAGCCTCATCCACCAGAACAAAGGCACCAGTCCCATCCACAAGGAAGCCTACAGAACCCAATGAACCAATCTTAGAAACTGGCAGCAGACACCAAAAACAATAGGAACTACAAACCTGCACCCTATGAAAAGGAGAACCCAAACATAGTAGATTAAGCAAAATGAAAAGACAGAGAAACACACAGCAGATGAGGAGCAAGGTAAAAACCCACCACACCAAACAAATGAAGAGGAAATAAGCAGTCTACCTGAAAAAGAATTCAGAGTAATGATAGTAAAGATGGTCCAAAATCTTGGAAGTAGAATGGAGAAAATATAAGAAACATTTAACAAGGACCTAGAAGAACTAAAGAGCAAACAAACAATGATGAAAAGCGCAATAAATGAAATTAAAAATTCTCTAAAAGAAATCAATAGCAGAATAACTGAGGCAGAAGAATGTATAAGTGAACTGGAAGATAAAATAGTGGAAATAAATACCTCATAACAGAATAAAGAAAAAAGAAAAGATGTGAGGACAGTCTCACAGAACTCTGGAACAATATTAAATGCAACAACATTCAAATTATAGGGCTCCCAAAAGAAAAAGAGAGAAACTAAGGGACTGACAAGATATTTAAAGAGATTATAGTTGAAAATTTCCCTAATATGGGAAAGGAAATAGTCAATCAAGTCCAAGAAGCACAGAGAGTCCCACACAGGATAAATCCAAGGAGAAGCATGCTAACACATGTATTAATCAAACTAACAAAAATTAAATACAAAGAAAAAATATTAAAACAGCAAGGGAAAAACAACAAATAACACACAAGGGAATCCCCATAAGGTAAACAGCTGATCTTTCAGTAGAAACTTTGCAAGCAAGAAGGGAGTGGCAACACATATTTAAAGTGATAAAAGGGAAAAACTAACAACTAAGATTATTCTACCCAGAAAGGATCTCATTCAGATTCGATGGAGAAATTAAAACCTTTACAGACAAGCAAAAGCTAAGAGAATTCAGCACCACAAAACCAGCTTTACAACAAATGCTAAAGGAACTTCTCAAGGCAGGACACACAAGAGAAGGAAAAGACTGACAATAACAAACCCAAAGCACTTAAGAAAACTGTAACAGGAACATACATATCAATAACTACCTTAAATGTAAATGGATTAAATGCTCCAACCGAAAGACATAGACTGGTTGAATGGATACAAAAACAAGACCCATATGCATGTTGTCTACAAGAAACCCATTTCAGATCTAGGGACACATACAGACTGAAAATGAGGAGATGGAAAAAGATATTCCATGCAAATGGAAATCAAAACAAAGCTGGAATAGCACGTCTCATATCAGTCAAAATAGGCTTTAAAATAAAGACTATTACAAGAGACAAAGAAGGACACTACATAATGATCAAGGGGTCAATCCAAGAAGAAGAGATAACAATTGTAAATATTTATGCACCCAACATGGACACACCTTAATACATAAGGCAAATGCTAACAGCCATAAAAGGGGAAATTGACAGTAACACAATCATCTTACAGGACTTTAACACCCCACTTTCACCAATGGACAGATCATCCAAACTGAAAATAAATAAGGAAACACAAGCTTTAAATGATACATTAAACAAGACGGACTTAATTAATATTTAAAGGACATTCCATCCAAAAACAAAATACACTTTCTTCTCAAGTGCTCATGGAACATTCTCCAGGAAAGATCATATCTTGGGTCAGAAATCAAGCCTTGGTAAATTTAAGAAATTTAAAATCGTATCAAGTATCTTTTCCAAACATAACGCTATGAAACTAGATGCCAATTACAGAAAATAACCTGTAAAAAATACAAACACATGGAGGATAAAAATGCACTACTAAATAACCAAGAGATCACTGAAGAAATCAAAGAGGAAATCAAAAAATAATTAGAAACAAATGACAATGAAAACACAACGACCCAAAACCTATGGGATGCAGCAAAAGCAGTTCTAAGAGGGAAGTTTATAGCTATACATTCCTACCACAGGAAACAAGAAACATCTCAAATAAAAAACATAAACTTGGACTTCCCTGGTGGTGCAGTGGTTGAGAGTCTGCCTGCCGATGCAGAGAACACGGGTTCATGCCACGGTCCGGGAAGATCCCACATGCTGTGGAGCGGCTGGGCCCGTGAGACATGGCCGATAAGCCTGCATGTCCTGAGCCTGCGCTCCACAATGGGAGAGGCCACAACAGTGAGAGGCCTGTGTACCGTGAAAAAAAACAAAAAAACAAAACAAAAAATCCCATAACCTTACACCTATAATCATTAGAGAAAAAGAACAAAATTACCCTAAAGTTAGCAGAAGGAAAGAAATCTTTATGATCAGATCAGAAATAAATGAAAAAAAATGACAGCAAGGATCATAAAACTAAAAGCTGGTTCTTTGAGAAGATAAACAGAATTGATAAACCATTAGGCAGACTCATCAAGAAAAAAAGGGAGAAGACTCAAATCAACAATATTAGAAATAAAAAAGGAGAAGTAACAACTGACACTGCAGAAATACAAAGGATCATGAGAGATTACTACATGCGACTATATGGCAATAAAATGGACAACCTGGAAGAAATAGACAAATTCTTAGAAAAGCACAACCTTCCAAAACTGTACCAGGAAAAAACAGAAAATATAAACAGACCAATCACAAGCAGTGAAATTGAGACTGTGATTCAAAATCTTGCAAGAAACCAAAGCCCAGGACCAGATGGCTTCAGAGGCGAATTCTATCAAACATTTAGAGAAGAGCTAACACCTATCCTTCTTACACTCTTCCAAAATATAGCAGAGGGAGGAACACTCCCAAACTCATTCTACAAGGCCACCACCACCCGGATACCAAAGCCAGACAAAGATGTCACAAAGAAAGAAAACTACATGCCAATATCACTGATGAACATAGATGCAAAAACCCTCAACAAAATACTAGCAAATAGAATCCAAGAGCACATTAAAAGGATCATACACCATGATCAAATGGGGTTTATCCCAAGAATGCAAGGATTCTTCAGTACACGCAAATTAATCAATGTGATACACCATACTAACAAAATAAAGTAGAAAAAGCATATGAGCATCTCAATAGATGCAGAGAAAGCTTTTGACAAAATTCAACACCCATTTATGATAAAAAAAAAACCCTGAAGAAAGTACGCATAGAGGGAACTTATGGCAACATAATAAAGACCATATATGACGAACCTACTGCCAGCAACCTTCTCAATGGTGAGAAACTGAAACCATTTCCTCTAAGATCAGAAACAAAGAAGGTTGTCCAGACTCACCACTATTATTCAACATACTTTTGGAAGTTTTAGCCACAGTAATCAGAGAAGAAAAAGAAATAAAAGGAATCCAAACTGGAAAAGAATAAGTAAAGGGGCCACTGTTTGCAGATGACATGATAATATACCTAGAGAATCCTAACGATGCTACCAGAAAACTACTAGTTCTAATCAATGAATGTGATAGAGTAGGAGGACACAAAATTAATGCACAGAAATCTCTTGCATTTCTATACACTAAAGATGAAATATCTGAAAGAGAAATTAAGGAAACACTCTCATTTACCATTGCAACAAAAATAATATACCTAGGAATAAACCTACTTAAGGAGACAAAAGACCTGTATTCAGAAAGCTGTAAGAAACTGATGAAAGAAATTAAAGATGATACAAACAGATGGAGAGATATACCATGTTCTTGGATTGGAAGAATCAACATTGTGAAAACGAGTATACTACCCAAAGCAATCTACAGATTCAATGCAATCTCTACCAAACTACCAATGGCATTTTTAACAGAACTAGAACAAAAAATTTCACAATTTGTATGGAAACAAATTTGTATGGAAAATACCCTGAATAGCCAAAGCAATCTTCAGAAAGGAGCTGGAGGAATCAGACCTCAGACCTCAGATTATACTACAAGGCTACAGTAATCAAGACAGTATGGTACTAGCACAAAAACAGAAATATAGATCAATGGAACAGGGTAGAAAGACCAGAGATTAACCCATGCACATATGGTCACCTTATATTTGATAAAGGTGGCAAAAATACACAATGGAGAAGAGATAGCCTCTTCAATAAGTGGTGCTGGAACACCTGACAGCTACATGTGAAAGAATGAAATTAGAACACTCCTTAACACTATACAGAAAAATAAACTCAAAATGGATTAAAGACCTAAATGTAAGGCCAGACACTATAAAATTCTTAGAGGAAAGGATAGGTAGAACACTCTTGCTGTGACATAAATCACAGCAAGATCCTTTTTGACCCACCTCCTAGAGAAATGGAAATAAAAAGTAAAATAAACAAATGGGACTTAATGAAACTTAGAAGCTTTTGCACAGCAAAGGAAACCATAAACAAGATGAAAAGACAAGCCTCAGAATGGGAAAAATATTTACAAATGAAGCAACTGACAAATGATTAATCTCCAAAATTTATAAGCAGCTCATGCAGCTCAATATCAAAAAACAAAAAACCCAATCCAAAAGTGGTCAGAAGACCTAAACAGATATTTCTCCAGAGAAGACATACAGATGGTAAACAAACAGATGAAAGGATGCTCACCATCACTAATCATTAGAGAAATGCAAATCAAAACTTCAATGAGGTATCACCTCACACCAGTCAGAATGGCCATCATCAAAAGATCTACAAACAATAAATGCTGGAGAGGGTGTGGAGAAGAGGGAACCCTCTTGCACTGTCTGTGGGAATGTAATTTGATACAGCCACTGTGGAGAACAGTATGGAGGTTCCTTCAAAAACTAAAAATAGAACTACCATACGACTCAGCAATCCCACTATTGGGCATATACCCTGAGAATACCATAATTGAAAAAGTTCACAATGTTCATTGCAGCACTATTTACAATAGTCAGGGTATGGAAGCAACCTAAGTGTCCATTGACAGATGAATTGATAAAGAAGATGTGGCACATATATACAGTGGAATATTACTTAGCCATTAAAAGTAACGAAATTGAGTTATTTGAAGACAGTTGGGTGCACCTAGAGTGTGTCATACAGAGTGAAGTAAGTCAGCAAGAGTAAAACAAGCACTGTATGCTAACACCTATGTATGGAATCTTAAAAAACAAACAAATATATTTCTGAAAAACCTAGGGGCAGGACAGGAATAAAGATGCAGACTTAGAGAATGGACTTGAGGACAAGGGGAGGGGGAAGGGTAAGCTGGGATGAAGTGAGAGAGTAGCATTGACATATGTACGCTACCAAACGTAAAATAGATAGCTAGTGGGAAGCAGCCACATAGCACAGGGAGATCAGCATAGTGCTTTGTGACCACCTAGAGGGGTGGGATAGGGAGGATGGGAGGGAGATGTAAGAGGGAGGAGATATGGGGTTATGTGTATATGTAAAGCTGATTCACTTTGTTATAAAGCAGAAAGTAACACACCATTGTAAAGCAATTATACTCCAGTAAGGATGTTAGCAAAAAAAAAATAGCTGTTCCCAAAAGCATATCATTATAAACTTCTCTAGGTCAGTAATTTTTGAGAAATTAAGTGAAATGTTATTGTTTCTTCTGGGAGACATTTTAGAAAGGTATGCTCTCTTCAAAGGTAAGAATTTAAACACAAGGGCAGTCTCCTATGGAAACTTCCATGTAAATATTCCTGTCATTATCTAACTATTTTTAAATAATTTAGACAGAGGTAAAGGCATGGTTAACACATTTTTCAGTTGGTTAGAATAAATATTATATTGGATGTTACAATTAAAATTAAAGGTATGGAATATATATTGATCCCAAGGTAGTAAGTTGAAATATAATAGACATAAATGCAAAACCTTATATTTGCTTAGAGAAATCAATATTTTTCTGAAATGGTTATTGGTTAATGGCATGGTTGTTTTAAAAAAGAAGGAAAGCCATCTTTCAAAATAAATATTTCAGGGAGGAGGATAAAGATGGCAGAATAAGATGATATGGAGCTCACCTGCCCCCATAAACACACCAAAAATACACCTACATGTGGAAAAATTCTCATAAGAAAACTAATTGGAAACTGGCAGAAAAACTCTTATACAACAAAGGATTCAAGAAATAGTCCCCTGTAACTGGGTAGGATGGGAAAAATATTGTCTGGTTGGGACCTGTGCCCCTGGGAAGGATTTAAGAGGAAAAGAAAGACTGCATAGGCAGACTCTTGCCCTGGGGAGTCAGGGGATCAAGCCACAGACTGGGTGTCCCCATTCTGGGTCTGATGTGGAGGAGATAAGCACATCTTATCTTCCTTTGGCTGCTGGGAGAACCATTGGGACAGAGAGAAAGGCTGGAGAAGCCTAGACTCCACTCACAAAGAGGGTGTGTGTGCTGGCTTGCCAACAGACAGGGCAGAGAGAAGTCTGCCCTAGCAGCTGATGCCTCACCACACTCCCCAATCTGAGTTAGGCGAATATCCCAGCCCACTCACTCCATGCCACAGCCTTGGTACAGGCTCTGAGCTTGGTATAGGGCCTGGCTCCTAGGGCAGCCACGTCCTGAGAAAAGACCTGATCTAGCAACACAGAGATTGCCTGGGGGCCTGAAGTGTGGTCCAGGTGGGACAGCAGCAGCCAGCATTACCACTTAGCCAAAGAGTGCCCCAGAAGAAGTCCAAACCTCTACCAGCAGCTCAGCCACTTCAATTCCTCTAACCACAATGCCCCTACCCCAAGTCCCAGCCTAGTGAATTCTCCTGTCATATGCAATCTTAACCACAAACTTGCACTAGATCTGAGATAACCACAGCAGGGGAAAATATGTGACTTTAACATGTTGATGAGGGGAGCTGCAGATGCACACACAGGCAGCATACCAGACCACTATAAGTGCATGAGTCCCACTTACTTCAGCACTCCACTTCTTTGAGGCAAAGGTTTCAGTACAGGGAGAAGGAAAAACACACACTTAAAGGGAAGAGAGCCAGCTCCAGCCTGACCCTCAAGGCTTCTACTCCAGCAACTTGGGAGCAAACCCTACCCCTGACAAGGCAGAGACAGCCATGGAGCAGAGAGGAAGTCCTGCCTCACACTCTGCACAGGTTTTAGATACTCCAACACTAAACACACCCTCTCTAAAAGGGATAGCAGCCAGCACACCCTGAGGAAATATGTGGCTGGCATCCATATCAAAACCAGCCCTTACACAAAAGACAGTGGACACAAAGTGTCTACACAGGGATGCTCTCACATAAAAGCACTCCTTCAACACCACAATTTTTAAACATGCTGTTTAAAAATAAATAAATTTAATTTAGTTTAACAGAAAAAAAAGAGTAAACTCAGATCATTTTAACAAGGAACTGTAAACTATAAAGAAGACCCAATCGAAAATACACAATTCAATTTCTGAGATAAAAAGACACTCTAGAAGTAATGAATAGCCAACTAAATGACACAGAAGAATACATAAGTGATCTGGAAGATGAAATAATGGAAATCACCCAATCAGAGCAGCAGACAGAAAGACAAATGAAAAAAAATAAATAAATAAAAGCAATATATGAGACCTATGAAGTAATATAAAATGTGCCAATATACACATAATAGGGGTCCCAGAAGGAGAAGAGAGAGAAAAAGGGATCAAAAATGTATCTGAATAAATTATGGCTGAAAATTTCCCAAAACTAAAGAAGGAACAGATATCTAGGTACAGGAAGCACAGAGGGTCCTAAACAAGATGAACACAAAGATCACACCAAGACATATAATTAAAATGGCAAAAGTTACAAAGAGAATCCTAAAGGCAGCAAGAGAAAAACAAAGAGTCAGTTACAAGGGAACCCTGATAAGGCTATCAGCTGATTTCTCTGTAGAAAGTTTGCGGGTGAGAAGAGAGTGACATTCAAAGTCCTGAAAGGGAAAAACCTGAAACCTAGGATACTCTACCTAGCAAGATCATCATTTAGAATAGAAGGAGAAATAAAGAATTTCTCAGACAAGCAAAAACTAAAAAAAAATAATCAATATTAAATATACCATAAAAGAAAATTTGAAGGGTCTTCTCTAACTGGTAAAGAAGGAAGAATCTATAGGAAAGGGAAAATTCCAAGAGGAAAGGCAAATTTTTAGTAAGGATTGAAGATCACTTAGATAAGCTAGTAGGTATATTGAAAAACAAACAAAATGTGTTTAGAATGTGTTTGAACCAAATGATTATCAGTTTAAAGCAAGTAGGTATAATTATGGGGAACTCATGGTAACCTACAATAGGTACACAAAAACCAAAAAGAAAGGACCTCAAGAATATGACAAAAGAAAGTCATTAAACCACAATGAGAAACTCAAAACCAAGAAATGAACAAAGAAGAGCTGCAAAAACAACTGGAAAAAAGGAATAAAATGGCAGTAAGTACATACCTATCAACAATTACTTTAAATGTCAATGGACTAAATGATCCAGTCAAAAGACACAGAGTGGTTGATTGAATAAAAAAACAAGACCCTCCATTATGCTGCCAACAAAATACTCACTTCAGGAAGAAAGATACACAGAGACTTGAAGTGAGAGGATGGAAAAAGATATGGAAATGACAAGAAAGTGAGGATAGCAATACTTATATCAGACAAAATAGACTTTAAAACAAAGGCTATAACAAAAGACAAAGAAGGGCATTATATAATGATAAATCAATCAGTGTGATAGACCACATTAACAAAAGGAGAAACAAAAACCACATGATCATCTCTATAGACACAGGAAAAGCATCTGACAAAATTCAGCATCATTCATGATGATTCATGTACCTCATCAAAGTAGGTACAGAGGGAACATGTCTCAACATAATAAAGGCCATTTATGACAAACCCACAGCTAACATAATACTCAATGCTGAAAGCTTGAAAGCTTTCCCACTAAATTTAGGAAAAAGACAAAGATGCCCGCTCACACTGCTTCTATTTAACATGGTATTGCAAGTCCTAGCTACAGCAATCAGAGAGGAAAAAGAAATAAAAGGAATTCAGATTGGAAGGAAAGAGGTAAAACTGTCACTATTTGCAGATGACATTGTACTCTATCTAAAGAACCATAAAGTCTCCACACAAAAACTATTAGAACTAATAAATTAATTCAGCAAGGTAGCAGGATAAAAATTAATATACCGGAATCTATTCTGTTTCTATACACTAATAGTGAACTAACAGAAAGATAAAGTAAAAAAAAAATTCCATTTATAATCACATCAAAAAAACACTAGGAATAAATTCAACCAAGGAGGTGAAATACCTATACTCTGAAAACTATAAAAAGTTGATGAAGGAAATTGAAGATAATTCAAAGAATTGGAAAGATATCCCATGCTCTTAGATTAGAAGAATTAATATTGTTAAAATGGCCATACGATGCAAAACAATCTACAGATTTAATGCAATCCCTATCAAAATAACCAGGATATTTTTCACAGAACTGCAACAAATAACCCTAAAATTTATATGAAACCACAAAACACCCAAAGACAAAGCAATCCTGAGAAAAAAGAACAAAGCTGAAGATATAACTGTCCCAGACTTCAGAGTATACTACAAAGCTATAGTAATCAAAATGGTGTGGTATTGGTACAGAAACAGAGACATATATCAATGTAACAGAATAGAGAGTGCAGAAATAAACTCACATGTGGCCAATTAATCTATGAAAAAAGAGGCAAGAATATACAATGAAGGAAAAACAGTCTCTTCAATAAGTGGTCCTGGGAAAACTGGACAACTACATGTAAAACAATGAAATTAGTACATTTCTTCACACTACATACAAAAATAAACTCAAAATGGTTTAAAGACCTAAATGTAAGACATGAAACCATAAAATTCCTAGAAGAGAGTATAGGCGAAACATTCTTTGACATAAATCATAGCAATATTTTCCTAGTACAGTTTCCTAAGTCAAAAGAAATAAAAGCAAAAATAGACAAATGGGACTTAATTAAACTTAAAAGCTTTTTCATAGCAAAGAAAACCAGAACAAAACATAAAGACAACTTATGGAATGGGCGAAAATATTCTCAAATGATGCAACTGACAAGGGGTTCATATCCAAAATATACAAACAGCTCATGAAGCTCAATATGAAAAAAAACAAACAATCCAATCAAAAAATGGGCAGAATATCTAAATAGACATTTCTCCAAAGAAGACACACAGATGGTTAAAAACATATAAAAAGATGCTCAACATCACTAATTATTAGAGAAACGCAAATCAAAACCCCAAGGAGGTATCACCTCACACCTGTCAGAATGGTTATCATCAATAAGTCTTCAAATAAATGTTAGAAAGGATGTGGAGAAAAGAGAACTATCATACACTGCACGTGGGAATGTAAATTGGTGTAGCCACTATAGAAAACAGTATGGAGGTTCCTTAAAAAACTAAAAATAGAACACCATATGATCCAGTAATTACACTCCTGGATATATATCCAGAAAAAACAAAAACACTAATTCAAAGAGATGCATGCATCCCAATATTCATGGCAGCACTTTCTCCAATAACTAATTCATGGAAGTAACCCAAATGCCCATTAACAGACAACTGGCTTAAGAAGATGTGTGTGTGTGTGTATATATATATATATATATATATATATATATACACAGTACTACATTACTCAGCCATATAAAAGAATGAAATACTGACATTTGCAGCAATGTGGATGGACCTAGAGAATATTATGCTTAGTGAAATAAGTCAGTTAGAGAAAGAAAAATAGTATATGATATCACTTATGTATGAATCTAAAAATAATGCAAATGAATCTATATATAAAACAGAAACAGACTCACAGACATAGAAACCAAGCTTGAGGTTACCAAAGGGGAGAGAGAAGCAGGGAGGGGCAAATTAGGGTTATGGAATTAACAGATACAAACTGCTCTATATAAAATAGATAAGCAACAAAGATATATAGCACAGGGAATTATACCCATTATCTTCTAATAACCTATAACAGAATATAATCTGCAAAAATGCTGAATCTCTATGCTGTACACCTAAAACTAACACAATATTGTAAATCAACTATACTTCAATTAAAACATAAATAAAATAAATATTTCAATTCATATAGAAGATACTTGGCTCAATCAGTAAACATCCCTGGAAAGAACATAAGTTGCCTTTCCAATTTGAAATCAAATCTATGCAGTCATGTGCTGATAAAGCACATGAGAAGACAATAATTAGAGGATTCAGAGGTGACTATGTAGCCTTCCTTCCTTCCTTCCTTCCTTCCTTCCCTCCTTTCATTTGTTCTTCTCACCTATTCAAAGTAGTTAGGAAAAAAAAAATCACTCCCCAATTACAAAGGAAGTAACTGAGAAGAGAGAATTACAACACCCAAGCTCTGAACAGGAGCTTAAGTTGTGGATCTAATTGTAATGTTTATTTTGAGGTGGTACAGTGCAGTGTCATTCAAACTGTTTTAAAGTTACACACTGCAGGACATGTGCCAGGGCGAGTAAGGGTCCAATGAACTCAAGAGGGAAGTTAGGTGAAAAAGTCAGGGACATTTAACATAGATGAAAGGAGATAATTCCCTCTTCACTTCATCATGACGAGGGTTCATTTACTCATTCCATGACTTAACACACACACTTAGTGCCTTCTATGTGTCAAGTGCTATACTAGGAACTTGGAATACAATGATAAAAAGACAGAACCTTTATTTTAAGAAGACTACAATCAGGTAGGGGAAATAAACACTCCAACAAGCAACTGCCATACACATGATCATTGTTCAAGACAATGGTTCAAGAGCCAGGTGCAGTGTGCAATTTAAATACAGAGCAAAGAATGCCCAAGTTCATGTGGAGTAAGTCAGAGAGAGCTTCACAGAGGACACATCAACAAGGCCTGAATTAACAGATAAATAGTAATCTGCCGGATAATCAGAGAGAGGGTAAACAAAGGCATGGAAGCAGATGATATCTTCTCGTGTTTGTAGGAGTATGTGTTGTTCAGCATTGGTAGGATATAAGGGACAGGATTGGGAGATATTTAAGGAGAAGAGACAGCAAGGAAGCGGGATGCTACAAATCAGTTATGAAAGAGGAAGCTGAATATTTGGAAATATTCCTTGCTAGGTGCTCTACATTTTATCCTGAAGTCTAGGTCAGTGTTTCTGACCATCTTCATCAGATCCTCCAGAGAATTCCCTAGCGCCTCACTGCTCAAAATTTGGCCTGTAGACCAGCAGCCTCAGCATCATCTGGGAACTTGTTAGAATGCCACCTCAGACATACTGAATCAGAATCTGCATTTTAATAAGCCCCCAGGTGAGTTATAGGCACATTGAAGTTTGAGAAGCACTGCCCTGATATAATTGTTAGAAATGAATATTACTGATAGTTCTCATCTATTAAATTAGAATCTTTCAGATGAGGCCCAGGCCTCATCATTTTTCTTTCTTTTTTTTTTTTTTACAGGCTCACTAGGAGATTATATGGCATATTAGATTTGAGAACCACTACGTGCAATGGGGAGCCATGGAGCAATTTTGAAAAGGAGAATGACATCCTCAATTTTTTTCTATTAAAAGTGTTATCTGAACACACTATGGAAGGTTTGGGGAATACTGGTGATACACCATCAGGAGAGACAAGAGTAGAATCAATTGCCAGGAGTACTTTAGTCACAGAAAAAGGACCATAGGTCATATCAAAGCTTTGAGGTGGTAGTGGGTAGGAGCCTGAAATTTCAGCAGTATATCTTTATACCCCAAAATATGGCAAGCAGGGAGGGAAGGTCAGGGGTGGCTTTGGAAGTGGCTAAGCTTGAACTAATTAACGTTTTATTCCTATTACTATGACTCATGTTCCTTATTTGAATCATGTTACCAATGTGAGCTGGGCAAATGTGTCTAGCATTAGACAGAGAAAAATTTAGAACAAATATTTACTCTTTCAAACTCTTGTCCTTTGTAACTGGGATAACCTCCAGGAGAAAAGACTTACTTTTATTGAAACCTATATGTGGGTTTGGAGAAGGTAATGTAGAGGACGTGACCACTGGTTGAACTGCAAGTTATACCTGGGCAATTGCAGGCTCCTCATCCACTTTCCTGTCCTTGGAGTGTATGCTTTCCCCAACATTCCCACAGTGGGAGCCATTTTCAAGGACACTACCTTGAGAGAGCAATCTGGATGTTGTTGTATGTGACTGAATCCAGTTAAGACCTCTATATAAACTTAAGATTCTGGTGGAAGGGTGCAGAGATCTACTCGTTTTCTACCTGCCCAAGACAAGCCTTGTATGTAAACCTTGTATGGAAGGGTAAGTTCCCTTGTCTACTAAACCTGCCACCTACCAATGTGGAGTGGTCTGCCTCTTTCTTTGGTTTCCCTGTGCCCTCTGTGTACAAAGGCCAATTTGAAAACCAATAGGGTTTCATGGGCAAGAGCAAAAGAGAACTGTATAGCACATATGGAAATGTGTGAGAACAAATTCTCCTCAGTTTAAGTGAAGAGTCTCTGAAAAGTAAGAGTCTGGGTATTGAGTATAATTAAAAAATAGAGCAAGAGTTATAAACAGATGCATTTAATAAATTATCTGTCAGAAAGGAAATTATCTCCTCATGGATGTTCAATGCAACATCTCCTCTATTAAAATGCTGACAAGGGAATTCCCTGGTTGTCCAGTGGTTAGGACTGCACTTTCACTGCTGAGGGCATGGGTTCAATCCCTGGTCAGGGAACTAAAATCTCACAAGCTGTGTGGCCAAAACAAGAAAAAGAAATGCTAACCAAAGGTTAGTTTCTCCCTTCCTCCTTCACTACTGTACTTAATTGGTGGTGTCACATCACCAGATTACAGAGTTTCCTTCTATTCTGCATCTCAGTCCTCCAAGTTGTTGAGTTTTGGGATCTGACCCAAGAATTCCAAGTCAGAACCAGAGAACTAGCTGCCACAAAGATCACACTGGGAACTGATCTCACAAAGCATTTTCATGAGCTTAGATGAGGCCCACAGTGTGTACCTTGCTGTAACTTCCCAAGAATTGTATTAGATAGGAAAGAAGATAACTGAGATGACCAAGACAAAAAAAGAGAGTTAGAACACCCATGTTGTGAATAAAGGCGAAAATCTAAGAACGAGTTATTTTGACGGAATACAGATCAGTGTCACTCAAACTGTCTACAACTCTTTTAGGTGATTTTATAAATGTGCCAAGTAGTCACAGCTCTAAAAGTCTGGAGTAGAGACTTGATTTTCTAGTACCCAGACTCAGCTGGCACAAGTCCCTCAGCACTGCCCAGGATCTGGCAATGCAAGATGGTGCTCCTATACAGTCTGACTAGGGGGAATTTGGGCACAGCAATTTAAAGGAACGTTGCATATAAGGCTTATACAATTCTTATGGGAGATTCCTCAGTTTTATCAATCTTATTTACAGAATTTAGCTAACTTTTCAAGTAACTGGTAGGCAAAAACTAACTAGATGAAAACTTAGACTACTGAATATATTCAAACTTGCTCATAAAGCTTTCTATATGCTTTCAGATCAAGCACTCTAGCTATATGAACTTTCATTGCAATTATTCATCACCCATCCATAAGTATCCTAAAATACTCACGTACCAAGTTGAAGATTTGCAAAATAGTTCAATAAAAATGAGTAAGAACAGAGAGAACTTTTTGGCTGAGAGAGAAGTGCAACTGCACTGGTTTATGAACAGAAGATATTCAAGATTTTAAAAGAACCACTCAAGAGGGTCTGAAACTACATTCTATGTGTCTTCTGAGAATAGCTCTGCAAGGTGGAAATAAAGTGCCAAATCTCAGTTAAGGAATTCAGTGATAAGCAAGCCAGGGGTAGTGCCTGAGCTCCTTTGGTGGGAGCACTGAGTCCAAGCTGCTGGACTAACAGAGAACCTCAGACCCCAGGGGATATTAATTGGAGAGAGGTCTCCTGGAGGTCCTCATCTCAGCACCAAGACCTGGCTCTAGTCAACTGCCTGCAAACTCCAGTGAGGAAGGCCTCAGGCCAAACAACCAGTAAGAAGAAACACAGCCCCACCCATCAAAAAAATGAGATGACAGGCCTTCCCTGGTGGTGCAATGGTTGAGAGTCCACCTGCAGATGCAGGGGATACGGGTTTGTGCCCCGGTCCAGGAAGATCCCACATGCCATGGAGCAGCTAGGCCTGTGAGCCATGGCCACTGAGCCTGCGTGTCCAGAGCCTGTGCTCTGCAACAGGAGGGAGAGGCTGCAACAGTGAGAGGCCCATGTACCTCAAAAAAAAAAAAAAAAAAAAAAAAAGAGATGACAAAACAATATGTTACAGACGAAGGAGCAAGGTAAAAACATACAAGGCCAAATAAATGAAAAGAAAATAAGCAACCTACCTGAAAAAGAATTCACAGTAATGACAGTAAAGGTGATCCAAAATCTCAGAAATAGAATGGAGACACAGATCAAAAAAATACAAGAAATGTTTCACAAAGAACTAGAATAAATAAAGAACAAACAAATAGGGATGAGCAAAACAATAACTGAAATGAAAAATACACTAGAAGGAATCAATAGCAGAATAACTGAGGCAAAAGAACAAATAAGTTAGCTGAAAGATAGAATGGTGGAAATAACTGTTGAGGAATAGATTAAGAAAAAAGAATGAAAAGAATTGAAGACAGTCTCAGTGACTTCTGGGACAATATTAAATGCACAAACATTTGAATTACAGGGGTCCCAGAAGAAGAGAAAGAGAAAGGGGATGAGAAAATATTTGAAGAGATTATAGTCAAAAACTTACATAACATGGGAAAGGAAATAGCCACTCAAGTCAAGTAAGTGCAGAGTCTCAAACAGTATAAACCCTTGGAGAAACACACCAAGACACATATTAATCAAACTAACAAAAATTAAATTCAAAGAAAAAATATTAAAAGCAGCAAAGAAAAGCAAAAAATAACATACAAGGGAATCCCCATAAGGTTATCAGCAGATTTTTCAGCAGAATCTCAGCAGGCCAGAAGGGGTGGCAGGACATATTTACAGTGTTGAAAGGGAAAAACCTGTAACCAAGATTACTCTACCCAGCAAGGATCGTATTGACATTCGAAGGAGCAATCAAAAACTTCACCGACAGGCAAAAGCTAAGAGAATCAGCACCACCATACCAGCTTTACGACAAATGCTAAAGGAAATGCTCTAAGCAGGAAACACAAGAGAATAAAAAGCCCTACAAAAAGAAACCCAAAGAAATTAACAAAATGGTAAGAGGAACATACATATCAATAGTTACCTTGAATGTAAATGGATTAAATGCTCCAACCAAAAGACATAGTTTTGGAAGTTTTAGCCACAGCAATCAGAGAAGAAAAGGAAATAAAAGGAATCCAAATCGGAAAAGAAGAAGTAAAGCTGTCACTGTTTGCAGATGACATGATACTATACATAGAGAATCCTAAAGATGCTACCAGAAAACTACTAGATCTAATCAATGAATTTGGTAAAGTAGCAGGATACAAAATGAATGCACAGAAATCTCTGGCATTCCTATATACTAATGATGAAAAATCTGAAAGTGAAATCAAGAAAACACTCCCATTTACCATTGCAACAAAAAGAATAAAATATCTAGGAATAAACCTGCCTAAGGAGATGAAAGACCTGTATGCAGAAAATTATAAGACACTGATGAAAGAAATTAAAGATGATACAAATAGATGGAGAGATATACCATGTTCTTGGATGGGAAGAATCAACATTGTGAAAATGACTCTACTACCCAAAGCAATCTACAGATTCAATGCAATCCCTATCAAACTACCACGGGCATTTTTCACAGAACTAGAACAAAAAATTTCGCAATTTGTATGGAAACACAAAAGACCCCGAATAGCATGAATGGATACAAAAACAAGACTCAGGGCTTTCCTGGTGGTGCAGTGTTTGAGTCTGCCTGCCGATGCAGGGGACACGGGTTCGTGCCCTGGTCCGGGAAAATCCCACATGCTGCGGAGCGGCTGGGCCCATGAGCCGTGGCTGCTGAGCCTGTGCGTCCAGAGCCTGTGCTCCACAATGGGAGAGGCCGCAACAGTGAGAGGCCCACGTACCACAAAAAACGAAAACAAAACAAGACTCACATATATGCTGTCTACAAGAGACCCACTTTAAACCTAGGGACACATACAGACTGAAAGCGAGGAGACAGAAAATGATATTCTGTGCAAATGGAAATCAAAAGAGAGCTGGAGTAGCAATTTTCATATCAGAGAAAATAGACTTTAAAATAAAGAATTTTACAAGAGACAAATGAGGACACTACATAATGATCAAGGGATCAGTCCAAGAAGAATATATAACAATTATGAATATGTACCCAACATAGCATCACCTAAATACATAATGCAAATGCTAACAGCCATAGAAAAGGAAATTAACAGTAACACAATAATAGTGGGGGACTTTAACACCCCACTTACACCAAAGGACAGGTCATCCAGACAGAAAATAAATAGGGAAACACAGTTTTAAATGACACAATAGACCAGATAGATTTAATTGATATTTATAGACGTTCAACAAAAAAGCAGCAGAAGACATTTTCACCTCAGTGCAAACAGAACATTCTCCAGGATAGATCACATCTTGGGGAACAAATCAACCTTCATAAAACTTAAGAAAATTGAAATCATATCAAGGATCTTTTCTGACCACAACACTCTGAGGTTAGAAATCAATTACAGGAAAAATCTGTAAAAATCATAAACACAAGGAGGCTAAACAGTACACTGCTAAATAACCAAGAGATCACTGAAGAAATCAAAGAGGAAACAAAAGAAAATACATAGAAACAAATGACAATGAAAAGATGATGACCCAAAACCTATCAGATGCAGCAAAAGAAGTTCTAAGAGGGAAGTTTATAGAAATTCAACCTCATCTTAAGAAATAAGAAAAATCTCAAATAAACAATCTAACCTTACAGCTAAAGCCACTAGGTAAAGAAGAACAAACAAAACTCAATGGTAGTAGAAGGAAAGAAATCATAAAGATAAGAGAAGAAATAAATGAAATAGAGACAAAGAAAACAAGAGTAAAGATCACTAAGACTGAAAGTTGGTTCTTTGAGAAGATAAAAATAAAATGATAAACCTTTAGCCAAACTCATCAAGAAAAAAAGGAAGAAGACTCACATCAATAAAATTAGAAATGAAAAAGGAGAAATTACAATGGACACAGCAGAAATACAAAAGATCATAAGAGACTACTATAAGCAACTATATCCCAATAAAATGCACAACATGGAAGAAATGGACAAATTCTTGGAAAGGTACAACTTTCCAAGCCTGAACAAGGAAGAATGACAAAATATAAACAGGCCAATCACAAGTAATGAAATTGAAACTGTAATTAAAAATCTTCCAACAAACAAGAATCCAGGATCAGATGGCTTCACAGGCAAATTCTACCAAACATTTAGAGAAGAGCTAACACCTTTCCTTCTCAAACTCTTCCAAAATATTGCAGAGGGAGGAGCACTTCTGAACTCATTCCACAAGGCCACCATCACCCTGATACCAAAACCAGACAAAGATATCACACAAAAAAGAAAATTACAGATCAATATCACTGATGAACATAGACACAAAAATCCTGAACAAAATAACAGCAAACAGAATCCAACAACACATTAAAATGATTATACACCATGATCAAGTGGAATTTATCTCGGGAATGCAAGGATTATTCAATATACGCAAATCAAACAATATGATACACCATATTAACAAATTAAAGAATGAAAACCATATGATCATGTCAATAGATGCAGAAAAAGCTTTTGAAAAAATTCAACACCCATTTATGATAAAAACTCTCCAGAAACTGGGCATAGAGGGAACATACCTCAACATAGTAAAGGCCATATATGACAAACTCACAGCAAACATCATTCTCAATGCTGAAAAACTGAAAACACTTCCTCTAAGATCAGGAAAAAGACAAGGATGTCCACTCTCGCCACTCTTATTCAACATAGTTTTGGAAGTCCTAGCCATGCAAATCAGAGAAGAAAAAGAAATAAAAGGAATACAAAATGGACAACAAGTAAAACTGTCACTGTTTGCAGGTGACGTGATACTATACATAGAAAATTCTAAAGATGTCACAAGAAAACAATGAGAACTAATCAATGAATTTGGTAAAGTTGCAGTGTATAGTTCCTATACACTAACAACAAAAGATCAGAAGGAGAAATTAAGGAAACAATCCCATTTACTATTGCAACAAACAGAAAAAAACAGCTAGGAATAAACCTACCTAAGGGGGCAAAATATCTGTATGCAGAAAAGTATAAAACACTGCTGCAAGAAATCAAAGATGACACAAACAGATGGAGAAATATGTCATGTTCTTTGATTGGAAGAATCAATAATGTGAAAATGACTATACCACCCAAAGCAATCTACAGATTCACTGCAATACCTATCAAATTACGAATGGCCTTCTTCACAGAATTAGAACAAAAAATTTTACAACTTGTATGGAAACACAAAAGACCTCGAATAGCCAAAGCAATCTTGAGAAAGAAAAATGCATCTGGAGGAATCAGACTTCATCACTTCAGACTATACTACAAACCTACAGCAATCAAGATAGTATGATACTGGCACAGAAACAGAAACACAGATTAATGGAACAGGATAGAAAGCCCAGAGATAAACCCATACACATGTGGTCACCTTATCTTTGACAAAGGAAGCAAGAATATACAATGGAGAAAAGACAGCCTCTTCAGTAAGTGGTGCTGGGAAAACTGGACATCTACATGTGAAAGAATGAAATTAGAACACCATACACAAGAAACTCATAATGGATTAAAGAGCTAAATGTAGGACTGGACATTATAAAATGCTTAGAGGAAAACATAGGAAAAACACTCCCTGAGATAAACCACAGCAAGATCTCTTATGACCCACCTCCTATAGTAATGAAAGTAAAAATAAACAATGAGCCCTAATTAAAATTAAAAACTTTTGCACAGCAAAGGAAACTATAAACAAGACGAAAAGACAACTCTCAGAATGGGAAAAAAATATTTGCAAACAAAGCAACGGACAAAGGATTAATCTCCAAAATATACAAAGAGCTCATGCAGCTCAATATCAAAAAAACAAACAACCCAATCCAAAACTGGGCAGAAGACCTAGACATTTCTCCAAAGAAGACATACAGATGGTCAAGAGGCACATGAAAAGATGCTCAACATCACTAATATTCAGAGAAATGCAAATCAAAACTACAATGAGGTATCACTTCATACAGGTCAGAATGCCCATCATCAATAAATCTACAAAAAATAAATGCTGGAGATGGTGTGGAGAAAAGGGAACCCTCTTGCACTGTTAGTGGGAATGTAAATTGATACAGCCACTGTGCAGAACAGTATGGAAGTTCCTTTTAAAAACTAAAAATAGAACTAGCATATGACCCAGTATGAGCATATACCCTGAGAAAACCATAATTCAAAAGACACATGTACCCCAATGTTCATTGCAGCAATATTTACAATAGCCAGGACATGGAAGCAACCTAAATGTTCAACAACAAATGAATGGATAAAGAAGATGAGGTACATATATACAATGGAATATTACTCAGCCATAAAAAGGAATGAAATTGGGTCATTTGTAGAGATGTGGGTGGACTTAGAGTCTGTCATACAGAGTGAAGTAAGTCAGGAAGAGAAAAACATATATCATATATTAATGCATATATGTGGAATCTAGAAAAATGGTACAGAAGAACCTATTTCCATGTCAGGAACAGAGTTGCAGACATAGAAAATGGACATGTGGACACAGAGGGGGAAGGGGATGGTGGGATGAATTGGGAGATCAGGACTGACATATATACACTACCATACGTAAAATAGATAGCTAGTGGAAGCCTGTTGCATAGCACAGGAAGCTCAGCTCGGTGCTCTGTGATGACCTAGATGAGTTGGATGGTGGGGTGGGAGGGAGGTCCAAGAGGGAGGGGATATATATATATATATATATATATATCTGATTCACTTTTTTGTACAGCAGAAACTAACACAACTTTGTAAAGCAATTATACACTAATAAAAAATTGAGTAAGAGTATAAAAACAGTTACAAGCTGTTTAAGATCAGGAAAGTAATAAATTTGCTCCCAATAGATTTTAGATCATAGCTAAAGATGGCACAAATAGGAAACCAAAGACCCAATGCTAAAGTTCATACACAATTACCTAATTAAAGTCAAGTTATGTATTGACTGGTAGGAATAAGTTATGGCCTAAAGCTGCTATTTAGGAAAGTGAGTAATCTTGACTTGCCTATATATTGCTGCTGGGCATGCACACTGGAAGAATCTTTGACCAAGTAACTACACTTTTGGGAATCTATCTTACAGAACTACTTGTATAAGAGTGCAAAGAGAATACAAACAAGGATATTTACTTCAGTGTTGTTTGTCCCAGTGGAAATTTGGAAACAACCTGAAAACCCAAAACAACTGAAAGGGATTTGGTTAAAAATTTTAAGGTAAATGGGGCACTATGCATCCTTTTTAATAAAATGATATAGAACAGTGTGCACTTGTATTGATCATATAGTGTACACATTGTTGGAAAAAAACATACTTATATATATCAATGTCATTACATGTGTAAAAATGTTTGGAAGGATACATTCCAAGAAGTTAGCAGTGGAGATCAGTATTAGGGGAAAGAGAAGTGCGTGAGAGCCTTTGACATTTTCTCTTATACACCTATATAATTCTGTGTTGCTAAATTAAAAAAAAAATAGTTAAATATTACTTTCATCAATAAAATAAGAAATATCTATACTTTATTTTAATAAAGCATTTATTAAAGTATTTTGAATTCTAGGTCCATAATTTAGTAAACTGATAAACTAAATAAAAGCAACAGAATGAAAGTTTTAGATACTTAGACCTGTTAATTGGCTTCTACTAAAGAGCACAATAAATCCATTTTCCATGTCAATCAAACACTGCCCCTCCCACATAAAAGGAAGTATTTTTGCTGGGTGTGAGTCTACATATTTCATTTGCTAGCACTGAAAACTTTGGTTTTAATTAGAATCCATTTTGATTAGAATATGTTTACTTTATATTCACAAAATAATGAAAAATGAAACTTCACTCTGGAAATTAAAATGCATATTCTTGAACTGAGAGGGAGTATTATAACACAGAATTAGGAGTACAACCACTGGGTTTAAAGATATAGAGCAATTCTGTTGAATTAAAACCCCTTAACTAGTTCCCTAACTAAAATTATGCAGGAAAATCAGAGTCAAAGCTTTCAAAATAAATATAGAATAGGTCTTTAATCTAGTTCTATTATTAGAGAAGACAAATTTTTGAGAACGAAGAATAAATCTCAAAAGTATTTGCCTTTTCATATTTCTAGCCTATTACTTTTGTTTCCACCCACAAAAACGAAGAAAGTAAATGAAGAGGCCACTAAACCAGGAATTTGTTAAGACATCTCTCCCCACTGAATCACTTGTTTTGCAAGTGACATTCCAGAATGGTTTAGGCAAGGTATGGGACAAAGTTGTTTTTACATATCAAGGGATCAGCTTTGCAAAAAAATAACCAAAGCGTCTGCACAATATATTTGAAGTGAATAATGAAGTTGTATTAAACAACACTTTAAAAATATATTCAAGCTGGTAGAATATATTCTTGTGAAACTTATTGTACTAATTATAATTCTTCTGCTATGAACAAATTAATAAGGGCCAACTCTTTCTTCAGTGAAATACATGCTTGAACAAAACTCATGGATAAAGATAAATTCCTTGAGGTCTCAACTATCTTTTATTTTATTCCAGAACTCCTAATCTATGACATTAATTTCAGGGTTTATAGAAATATGTAAGACAGTGTTCTTTTTTATTCTAAAGCAAGTAATGGGTTTGATTGGCTTTAAATAAACTTACCACATAGTTCTTCTGTGTCAAGATTGCTGAAAAGATGAAAAAAATATTATTATTTTGGTAATATTTAAGTTTTTAAATAGGTAAATACAGTTATTCCCCAATCTGTATTGTTATATTAATAGATGATATGTAGTTATGGTATTTTCTCTTATAGATTCTACACTGTTGAAGTAGTCAACCAAATATTAGCAATGATTGTCAGATTTTGTCTTTAAACAGATTAAAAGAAATAATTGTTATTTTTCTGGAAAAACGTATTTTATTTATTTATTTATTTTCCTAGATTTTCATTGAGATATAACTGACATATAGCGCTGTATAAATTTAAGGTATACAGAATAATGATTTCACTTATATACATCAGGACATGATTATCATAATATGTTTGGTGAACATCCATCATCTCATACAGATACAAAATTAAAGAAACTAAATTTTTTTCCTTGTGGTGAGAACTCAGAATTTACTCTCTTAAAAACTTTCATATATAATATACACAGTGTTAATTATATTTACCATGTAGTACATTATATCCCTAGTACTTATATACCTTGTAACTGAAAGTTTGTACTTTTTGACTAACTTCCTCCAATTCCCCCTTCCCCAATACCCTGCCTCTGTAACCACAAAACTGATCTCTCTTTCTATGAGTTTGTTTGTTTTGGGTGTATAATTGACCTACAACACTGTTAGTTCCTGTTACACAACATAGTGATTCAGTATTTCTATACATTTAGAATAATCACCACTATAAGTCCAGTTAAGTTCTGTCACCATACAAAGATATTATATAAGTAATGACTATATACACCACGCTATACATTTCATACACATGACTCATTAATTTTGCAACCGGAAGTTTATACCTCCTAATCTCCCCCACCTATTTCTTTCCTCCCCCAACTCCCTCCCCCTGGCAACCACCAGTTTGTTCTCTGCATCTGTTTCTGTTTTATTGTGTTTGTTAATTTGTTTGTTTCTTACATTCCACATATAAGTGAAACCATACAATATTTGTCTTTCTCTGTCTGCTTCCTTCACTTAGGATAATACTCTCTAGGTCCATTCATGTTGTCTCAAGTGGCAAGACTTTATTCTATTTTAATGGCTAATATTCATGTATATTTATGTATATATGTCACATTCTTTATCCATTCATCTATCAATAGACACTCAGGTTGCTTCCACATCTTAACTATTGTAAATAATGCTGCAATGAACATAGGGCTGCATATATATTTTCTTTTTTCCAAAAATAATAACCAGCATTTATTGACTGTTTACTATGTTCCAGGTACTGCTATAAACATTTTATGTAAAAAATTATGCAACTTTTTATTATGGGAAATTTTAAACTTAAGAAATAAAGAAAAGATCATTATGGATAAACAACAAGGTCCTCCTGTATAGTACAGGAAACTATATTCAATATCCTGTGATAAACCATAATGGAAAAGAATCTGAAAAAGAATATATATATATATATATATATACATACAGCAATAATTTTTTAAAAAAATTAAAGATCATTAAAAAACTTTATGTATGTATTGTCCACTTTAAACCATTATCATCAACATTTTAACATTTTGCCATATATGTTTTATTAACCACCATCATTCTCCTCCCTCAATTTTTTTTCTGGAGCATTTAAAGAAAATGACGGATGTCCAATAATTCACTCATAAATATCTTAAATACATTCTTAACTTTTAAAATATATTAGCTAGTTTAGTCGTAAAAAAAAGATACTACTATTATTCCCATTTTACATATGTGTAAACTGAGGCAAATGTTATTGAGTGATTCAAACCCTGGAGTCTAATGGCCAGCCCCCAAGGTGGCCCCTGACCCCTGCCTCCTGGTATTCATATTTTGTGTAAGTGCCCTCACATGTTACACCAGGGTGGGTCTGGGAGACCATGCATATATCTTTTCTAATTGGTGTTTTTGTTTTCTTCAGGAGTGGAATTAGTTCTATTTTTAATTTTTTGAGGAATCTTCATACTGTATTCTACAGTGGCTACACCAGTTTACATTTCCACAAACAGTGCATGAAGGTTCCATTTTCTCCACATCCTCACCAATACATGTTATTTATTGTATTTTTGATAATAACCATTCTGACAGGGGTGAGATGATATCTCATTGTGGTTATGCTTTGCATTACCCTGATGATTTGATGTTGAATATTTTTCAAGTACATGTTGGTGATCTGTATGTCTTCTTTGGAAAACTGTCTATTCAGATACTCTGCCCATTATTAATTGGGTTGTTTGCTCTTTTGATGTTGAGTTGTATGAATTCTTTGTTATTTTGGGTATTAAGCCCTTATCAGACATATCATTTGCAAATATCTTTTCCTATTCAGTACAATGCATTTTAATTTTGTTGATAGTTTCCTTCACAGGACAAAAGCTTTTCAGTTTCATTTGTTTATTTTTGCTTTTATTTCCCTTGCCTGAGGAGAAAGATTAATAAAACTTACTAAGGTTGATGTCAAAGAGCCTACTGCTTGTGTTTTCTTCTAAGAGCTTTGTGGCTTCAGGTCACACATTTAAGTCTTTAATCCATTTGAATTTATTTTTGTGCACAGAGTGAGAGAGTGTCCAGTTTGATTATTTTGCATGTAGCTGTCCAGTTTTCTGACCACCATTTATAGAAAAGGCTGCCTATTGCCCACTGTATATTCTTGCCTACTTTATCATAGATTATTTGACCAAATAAGTGTAGTTTCACTTCTGAGCTCTCTATTCTGTTCCATTGACCTATTTGTCTGTTTTTGTGCCAGTACCATATTGTTTTGATTACTGTAGCTTTGCAGTATAGTTTCGAATCAGGGCATGTGATACTTCCAGCTTTGTTCTTTCTCAAGATTATTTTGGCTATGCAGTGTCTTTTGCGTTTCCTTGCCATTTTAGAATTATTTGTTCTAGGTCAGTGAAAAATGCCATTGGTATTTTGATAGAGATTGCATTGAATTTGTAGATTGCCCTGATTTGTATGGTAATTTTAACAATATTAATTCTTCCAACCCAGAAACATGGTATATCTTTCCAGCTGTTTGTGTCATCAGCAATTTATTTCATCAGTGTCTTATAGTTTTCCAAGTACAGGTCTTTTACCTCTTAGTTCAATTTATTTCAAGGTTTTTTATTCTTTTTGATATGATTTTGAATGGGATTATTTTATTAATTTCTCTTTCTGATAGTTCATTGTTAGTGTATATAAATGCAACAGGTTTCTATGTATTAATTTTGTATCCTGCAACTTTACCAAATTCATCGATTAGTTCTAGTAGTTTTGGGGTAGTGTATTTAGGATTTTCTATGTACAGTATCATGTCATTTGCAAACAGTGACTTTTTACTTCTTCCATTTCAATTTTGATCTTTTTAAAATTCTTTCTCTTGTGTGATTGCTGTGGCTAGGTTTTCCAATATTATGTTGAATAAAAGTGGCAAGACTGGACATCCTTGTCTTGTTCTTGATCTTGTTCTTAGAGATTTTCACCATTGAGTATGATGTTACTTGTGAGCTTGTCATATATGGCCCTTTATTATGTTGTGGTATGTGTGTTCCATAACCACTCTGTTGAGAGTTTTATCATAAATGAATGTGGAATTTTGTCAAAAGGTTTTTATGTACCTATTTAGATGATCATATGATTTTTATTCTTCAACCTGTTAATATGTTTTATCACATGGATTGATTTATGGATATTGAACCATCCTTCCATCCCTGGGATAAATCTCACTTGATCATGGCATGAACTTTTAGATGTATTGTTGAATTTGGTTTGCTAAAATTTTGTTGAGGATATTTACATTTATGTTCTTTAGTGATATTGGCCTGTAATTTTATTTTTTTGTGATATCTTTTTGGGTTTTGGCATCAGGGTGATGCTGGTCCTATAGAATAAGTTTGGAAATGTTTCTTCCTCTGCAATTGTTTGCAATAGATAGGTGTTAACTCTTCTCTAAATGTTTGGTATAATTCATCTGTGAGGCCTGAACTTTTGTTTGTCAGGAGTATTTTTTATTACTGATTCAATTTCATTAAGAGTAGTTGGTCTGCTCATATTGTCTATTTCTTCCTCGTTCACTCTTGAGAGATTGTACATTTCTAGACATAAGCTTTCTTCAAAATTGTCCACTTTATTGGCAATTGTTCATAGTAATTAATATCTTATGATCCTTTGTATATCTGTGATGTTGGCTATAACTTCTCTTCTTTCATTTCTGTTTTATTGATTTAGACCCTCTTTCTCTTTTTCTTGATGAGACTGTTAAAGGTTTATCAATTTTGTTTTCCTTTTCAAAGAACAGCTCTTAGTTTCATTTATCTTCTTTTTCTTTTTTAGTCTATTTAATTTCTTTCTGATCTGATATTTATGATTTGTTTCCTTCTACTAACTTTGGGTTTCTTTTATTCTTCTTTTTCTAGTTCCTTTAGGTGTCAGATTATGTTGCTTATTTAAGATTTTTCTTGTTCCCTGAGGCAGGCTTGTATCACTGTAAACTTCCCTCTTAGAACTCCTTTTGTTGCATCTCATAGATTTTGGATTATTATATTTTCATAGTCATTTGTCTCCAGGTATTTTTAAATTTCTTCTTTGATTTCTTCAGTGAACCTTTGGTTCTTTAGTGGCATTTTGTTTAGCTTCCACGTGTTTGTGTTTTTTGCAGTTTTTCTCTTTTAGTTGATTTCTAGTCTCAGAGTGCTGTGGTCAGAAAATATGCTTGACATGATCTCAATTTTCTTAAATGTACTGAGACCTGTTTTGTGACTGAGCATGTGATCTATCCTGGAGAATGTTCCATGTGCACTTGAAAAGAAAGTGTGTTTTGCTGTTTGGGGATGAAATGGACATTTGTCCTAAAGTGTCATTTAAGGCCAATGTTTCCTTATTGATTTTCTGTCTGAATGATCTGTCCATTGATCTAAGTAGGGTGTCAAAGGCTCTTACTAACATTTTGTTAGTGTCAGTTTCTCTTCTTATGCCTGTTGATATTTCCTATGTAATTAGGTGCTTCCATGTTGGGTGCATATATATTTATAATTGCTGTATCCTCTTCTTTGATTGTTCCCTTGATCATTATGTAATGTTCTTCCTTGTCTCTTGTTACAATCATTGTTTTAAAGTCTATTTTTTCTTATATAAATATTGCTACCCTGGCTTTCTTTTCATTTCCTTTTGTATGGAATACATTTTCCTATCCCCTCACTTTCAGTCTTTGTGTGTCTTTAGATCTGATGTGAGTCTCTTATAGGCAGCATAGATATGGGTCTTGTTTTTGAATCCATTCAGCCTCTCTATGTCCTTTGATTGGAACATTTCATCCATTTACATTTATAATTATTGATAGGTATGTACCTATTGCTGTTTTGTAAATTGTTTTTGGTCTGTTTTTGCAGTTCTTTATTACTTTTTCTTTTGCACTCTTCCAAGGTGATTTAATGACAATTGTTAGGGTTATGTTTGTATTCCTTTCTATTTTTTGTGTATCTATTATAGATTTTTGGTTTGTAATTACTGTAAGGTTTCTATGTAGCCATCTATGTATGTATGTATGTATGTATCTATGATTCATTTAAGAAGCTGATCTCTTAATTTCAAATATATTTTAACTACCATACATTTTTACTGCCACCCACATCACATTTACTGTTTTTGACATCATATTTTTGTCTTCTGTATCCCTTAGATAAGGGATTTATTGTGGACAGGTATGATTTTACTACTTATGTCTTTTAACCTTCCTCCTAGCTTTATATCTGGTTGATTTACTACCTTTAATGTAATTTGCTTTTAACAATGAGATTTTTCCTTTTATACTTTTAATATTTCTAGTTTTGGCCATTGTGTTTCACTTAGAGAAGTTCCTTTAACATTTCTTGTAAAACTGGTTTGGTGGTGCTGAACTCTTTTTGCATTTGCTTGTCTGTAAAAATTTTCATCTCTCCTTCAAATCTGGAGTAAGCCTGGCCAGATAGAGTTACTTGTTGTAGGTTTTTCCCTTTCATCACTTAAAATATATCATGCCACTCCCTTCCAGCCTGCAGTGTTCCTCCTCAAAAGTGAACTGATTGATAGACTTATGGGAGTTCCCTTGTGTGTAACTTGTTGCTTTTTCCTTGCTGCTTTTAATAGTGTCTCTTTAATTTTTGTCATTTTAATTATGTGTCTTGGTGTGTGTCCTAATGCAACCAGCCTCCTGGTAGGTGGGGCTGTTTCTGCAACTGGATATTTTTGTTTCTTGAGATCTGCTAGTACTGGTTTCACAGACTTGTCAGTGGGTCAGGTCCCATTGCTAAAAAGTTAGACAGAGGATTCCAAGAGGGCACTTGCCAGCACTTTGTGGCAGAATGGGTTCCAAAAAATGTCTGCGGCCAATGTCTAGGTCCCCAGGATGAGCTCCAATTGTCTCCTGGTCTCTAGTAGTCCCACAATAAAAAACTATTAAAGTACTAAAGTGTTTGTCACCTCAAACTTTACCTTATTTAGCTGTTTACAGAAGGCATTTAAAGATTCAGTGCAAAGGAAACACTCTCATTTACCATTGCAACAAAAAGGATAAAATAGCTAAAATGAACCTACCTAAGGAGACAAAATACCTGTATGCAGAAAACTATAAGAAACTGATGAAAGAAATTAAAGATGATACAAACAGATGGAGAGATATATCATGTTCTTGGATTGGAAGAAGCAACATTGTGAAAATGGCTATATTACCCAAAGCAATCTACAGATTCAATGCAATCCCTATCAAACTACCAATGGAAATTTTCACAGAACTAGAACAAAAAAATTCACAATTTGTATGAATACAAAAAAAGACCCCGAACAGCCAAATCAATCTTGAGAAAGAAAAATGGAGCTGGAGGAATTAGGCTCCCTGACTTCTGACTATACTACAAAGCTACAGTAATCAAGACAGTATGGTACTGGCACAAAAACAGAAATATAGATCAATGGAACAGGATAGAAAGCTCAGCGATAAACCTATGCACATATGGTCAACTTATTTTTGACAAAGTAGGCAAGAATATACAATGGAGAAAAGGCCGCCTCTTCAATAAGTGGTGCTGGGAAAACTGGACAAGAATGAAAGAATGAAATTAGAACACTCCCTAACACCATATACAAAAATAACTCAAAATGGATTAAAGAGCTAAATGTAAGGCCAGACATTATAAAACTCTTAGAGGAAAACATAAGCAGAACACTCTATAACATAAATCATAGCAAGATCCAAAATAAACAAATGGAACCTAATGAAACTTACAAGCTTTTGCACAGCAAAGGAAACCATAAACAAGATGAAAAGACAACCCTCAGAATGGGAGAAAATATTTGCAAGTGAAGGAAATGACAAATGATTAATCTCCAAAATTTATAAGCAGCTCATGCAGCTTAATATCAAAAAAGGAAAAACCCAATCCAAAAATGGGTAGAAGACCTACATAGACATTTCTCCAAAGAAGACATACAGATTGCCAACAAACACATGAAAGGATGCTCAACATCACTAATCATTAGAGAAATGCAAATCAAAACAGCAATGAGGTATTACCTCACACCAGTCAGAGTGGCCACCAACAAAAAATCTACCAAAAACAAATGCTGGAGAGGGTGTGGAGAAAAGGGAACCCTCTTTAACTGTTGGTGGGAATGTAAATTGATAGAGCTACTATGGAGAACAGTATGGCAGTTCCTTCACAAACTAAAAATAGAACTACCATATGACCCAGCAACCCCACTACTGGGCATATACCCTGAGAAAACCATAATTGCAAAAGAGTCATGTACAACAATGTTCATTTCAGCACTCTTTACAATAGCCAGGACATGGAAGCAACCGAAGTGTCCAACAACAGATGAATGGATAAAGATATGGCACATTTATACAATGGAATATTACTCAGCCATAATAAGAAATGAAATTGAGTTATTTGTGGTGATGTGGATGGACCTAGAGTCTGTCATACAGAGTGAAGTAAGTTAGAAAGAGAAAAACAAATACTGCATGCTAATACATATATATGGAATCTAAAGAAAATACGTTCACCAGAACCTAGGGGAAGAACAGGAATAAAGACACAGACATAGAGAATGGTCTTGAGGACACTGAGAGGGGGAAGGGTAAGCTGGGAAGCAGTGAGAGAGTGGCATTGACATCTATATCTATATCTATATCTATCTATATCTATATTACCATATGTAAAATAGATAGCTAGTAGGAAGCAGCTGCATAGCACAGGGAGATCAGCATTGTGCTTTTTGACCACTTAGAGAGGTGGGATTGAGAGGGTGGGAGGGAGATACAAGAGGGAGGGTATATGGGGATATATGTATAGGTGATTCACTTTTTTGTAGAGCAGAAACTAATACAGCAATGTAAAACAATTATACTGCAATAAAGATGTTAAAAAGGGCAAAAAAAGATGCAGTGCAATCCCTATCAAAATTCCAATGACATTTTCCACAGAAATAGAGCAAACAATTTTAAAATTTGTATGGATCCACAAAAGACTCCGAATAGCCAAAATAATCTTGAGAAAGAATGAAGTTAGAGGTATCATACTTCCTGATTTCAAACTATATTACAAAGCTATAGTTATCAAAGCAGTATGGTATTGTCATAAAAACAGACATGTAGATCAATGAAACAGAATAGAGAACCCAGAAATAAACCCATGCACATATGGTCAATTAAGTTATGTAAAGGAGTTTAAGAATATACAAAGAGAAACAACAGTCTCTTCAATAAATGATGTTGGGAAGCTGGACAATGGCATGCTGAAGAAAAAAACCAGACCACTATCTTAGACCATGCACAAAAATCAACTCAAAATGTATTAAAGACTGGAATATAAGCCTGAAACCATAAAACTCCAGCAAGAAATCATATGGGGTAAACTCCTAAACACTGGTCTTGGCAATGATTTTTTTTAAATTTGGCAAATTAAAAAATGCAAATGCAAAGACAACAAAAGAGAAAAAGAGGGAAAAAATGGAGCTACATTAAACTAAAAAGCTTCTGCACAGCAAAGGAAACCATGAACAAATGAAAAGTCAATCTACACAATGGGAGAAGATATTTGTAAATCATGTATCATGATATATTATATATAATTGTATATACATAAGGGGTTAATATCCAAAACATATGAAGAATTTATAAAAGTCAACAGCAAAAAAAAAAAAATCTGTTTAAAATGTCATCAAAGGACTTATACATTTTTCCACAGAAGACACACATATGGCCAGCAGATACATGAAAGGTACTAAACCTCACTAATTAGGGAAATCAAGTCAAAATCACAATGAGATATCACCTCATACCATCAGCATGGCTGTCATCAAAAAAATAAGAAATAAGTGTTGATGAAGATATGGAGAGAAGGGAATCCTTGTGCACTGTTGGTAGGAATGTAAACTGGTACAACCGCTATGGAAAACAGAATGGAGGTTCCTCAAAAAATTAAAAATAGAACTGCTATATAATCTAGCAATTCTACTTCTGGGTATATATCCAAAGGAAATGAAATCACTATCTTGAAAAGATATCTGCACCTCCATGTTCAATTTAGCATTATTAACAATAGCCAAGATATTGAAACACCTTAAGTGCCTATAGAAGGATGAATAAAGAAAGTGTGATGTGTGTGTATGTATATATACATATATATATGAATATTATTCAACTATAAAAAGAAGAAATCCTGCCATTTGCAAAAACATGGATGAACTTTTATGGCATTAAGCTAAGTGAAATAGGTCAGATAGAGAAAGACAAATACGTGCTTATATGTGGGATCTAAAAGAAACCAAACTCTTAGATACAGAGAGGAGATTGGTGGTTGCCAGAGTGAGCGGTGTGGGGTGGGGGAAATGGGTGAAGGGGGTCAAAAGGTAAAAACTTCCAGTTAAGATTTAAGTTAAGGGGATGTAACATATAGCACGGTGACTGTAGTTAACAATACTGTATTCTATATTTGAAATTATACCCAAGAAAAAAAGAGTGTAATGATGTGAGGCGATAGATGTCAATTAAACTTATGGTAATTATTTTGCAATATATACACATATCAAACCAATATGTTATACATCTTGGACTAATACAATGTTGTGTGTCAATTATTTCTCTATAAAACTGGGGGAAAATGAACTATGGTGATTAAAACAAACAAATCCTCAGTGGAAGATCTACTGGGAAGTAGCCTAAGTAGAATGGCCAGGGGAGATTGTTATCTCAGAAGTCAAGGAGAAGAGAGTTCCAGGAGTTCCCTATACTGAAGAAAAGCACAATAAGGTATGAAGAAGAACCACTGCAATTTACACTTACTGTTTTTGGCAACTTTTGAAACAATAGTTTCAGTCCTTTCCTGAAATTGGAGCCAGGGCAATGCAGGCATAGTATAACAATCACTCTCTGGAGAAATGTGGCATGAAAGGAAGAAATAATGTAGGGCTGTGGAGACTTAGGGAGATGGACTCAAATGAAGGGAAAAAGTTATATTTACAGACTGGAACCAAGACACTGAGAGGAAAAAGGAGGTAACAGATGGAGAGACGCCAAGCAGAGACAGGAAGAAGGGGTTTGAAGCACAGCTGTAACCTCAAAGCCGAGAAGGCATATTCCTTTCTCCAAGCCTAAAAAAAATTTTTTTAAAGGCAGAAATCTAATCAGTTCATAACCATGTCTATTTTCTAGTTTAGAGTTTTCTAAATCTGGCTAAGCATTTGGACCACATGAAGAATTTTTAAAATGCAGATTTCCAGGCCAAACCCTTAAAGTTCAAGGTGTGACTTAGGAATCTCTTTAAAGAAGTTGCCAAGGTGATTTTGGTAGTCAGTCCTTCCCTCTCAATACTCTACCTTTAACACTTTCTCTCAAATCAAATAAACTATTTCTTAGAAAACTTGCACACACTTTTTTGTAAATATATAAAAAGCATTGGGAAATTGTCCAAATTTAAGAAAGTTTGATATGACTAGCAATGTTTCAATCTTTTCAAAAAATGAAAAGAAAAATTCAGAGAAATAAAATGGTTACTTTGGAGAGTAGGAAAAATGATGGGTTTGGAGCATGTTTATACCTTTCTTTTTATGCAATGAAATGCATTGTTAAGCATAATTCTGAACCTAGCATGCCTCATAAAATCCTTGATCTTTCTACTATTTCTAAAATTCAATCTTGAGGGCTTATTTCAAATATCACTTTGCTTTGAGAATTCAGTCTCTGTCATCAGACAGGCAGTATAAGAAAGGCAAGAAGAAACATTCCAGAAAATTTTTCAATACAATGGAGAAAGCTTTATTAGTGAAAAATGAATTCTTCCCTTTTTTCTTTTTTTTTTCTTAAAATCAATATTGTGTTTTCATCAAAATCCATTCAAGTGCTTAATATGGACATGAGGGGAAAATCAATTGTTTTGGAGTTTATATATATTTATGTTATTGGAAAGAGCAGAAATTACAAAAATTAAGCAAAATGTTAATTATAAGTGAAAAAAGAGGGAGGTTATTATGTGGAACCAAGACACATGGGATCTATTCCAACATTCTGAGATACTATTAGCAATTATATGATGTTCTGAATTTTGTATGTGAGTTAGGGGAGGGAAAATAAATACTTTGTAGAAACATTTTGGACTTTGCATACATTTTATATCTCCTATATCCAATATAATCGCTTCCATTCCACTGATTAATTTAACGATTCAAAAATATGGCTGGGTAGTGATTCTATATTTTAAAAAATCAGACTCAAAGAAAATCCATACAAATTTAAACATAATCACATATAAAAGTCTGCATACATGTGCTGAGCAATATATTCCCTCAATGGCCTGCTTATCCCCCTTCAGGACCAGTACATGAACCTGTTTCACTGGTTTGCCTCATAAAATATCTCATTTTACTAAGATTTCTAAAACTCAATTTTGCAAGCTTATTTCAAATATTCCTGTTGCCATTGAGAACTTTGTCTTTGTCATCATGCAGGCAGTGTCCTTGTTTGTTTAGGCAGGTAATAATTATACATACAAGACATAACATTCAAAAGGTAAAATGGCATCTCCAGTGAAAAGTCTGTCTTCCTCCTACCTCAACTCCCAGCCACACAGCTCACTTCTGGTAGGGCATATATTATTTCCAGTTTCACGTGTATCTTTCCAAGAATATTCTTATATTAACTAACAAACTCATGCATATATTTTTTTCTTTTTTAATCAAAAAGTAGCATACTGTACAGGTTATTCTATATGTTGCTGATTTAATGACAATGTATCTTGGACATCTTTCTTATCCATACATATAGTGTTGTCTCATTATATATAGTGTTGTCTCACTATTTTATTATCGGGGTTTTCTACCAAATGAATGTACCGTAATTTATTTATAAAAGCCCTACTCAATGAGTATAACTGTTAAGACAGGCTACCTTCAAACTAACTGAAAGGTAATTTTATGTATAAAGAAGTCCCACATCAGTGCTCTCATCTCTAACTACTCCTCCTAAGTCCAGGCAATTTCCTCTCCAATCCATTGCTATCAGATGACATCCCATTCTCAGTATATAGTCTCATGTTTGAAACCTGGGTTTAAATCTGTACTGTGAGGCTGTATCTTGTAGCAGCAGCGAATTGGGAGATGTGAGTTTTTGCTTGGATCCACCGTTGACTAGATGTGCTACTGAACTTAAATAAGTTGCTTAGATTTCTAAGCTAGAGTTCCCTCATGTATAAATTAGGGATAGAAATAATTATACCTTTCTCAATGGATTGTTTGTGAACTGAATAACCTAATATATATAATGCCTTTAGCCCCTTGCCTGGCACATAACTAGTATCCCCCAAAGTGGTAGCTCTCATTCCAAGGGACACTTAGATAATTATGCTTTAGC
The DNA here is from genome assembly GCF_003031525.2 of Neophocaena asiaeorientalis asiaeorientalis. Lineage (NCBI taxonomy): Eukaryota > Metazoa > Chordata > Mammalia > Artiodactyla > Phocoenidae > Neophocaena > Neophocaena asiaeorientalis. Next base: position 1,426,015 of record NW_020174826.1, read on the forward strand.
ATACCAAAGGGGTGCAGGATTCTTAGTCATTTACCATGTACCAGCATTTCCTTTACCCTTAACCATATAGAACTGATTACCTATTATTAGGAGAGAATGACACCATTTTGAAGGACTAGGTCTTTCTATTTCCAGGTAATATTATGATATTATGACAAGGGAAAGAGGATAAATACATGAGATACTCTTTAGACTTTATATCTTTTCCTATGTCAGGGAAACTTTCCATGCTTGTTTATTTGCCAGAAGCTCAAATGAAGAAGAGAAAGGTGAAACTGTATGTCATCATTGCCAGTCACATTGGTTTACCTTGAGGGAGAGAAGTTCCTGTTTTCAGAGCTTGCCTGTGGGTAAACCTTTCCTTGACTGTGCTTCCTAAGATCAGAGAAGACATTGTGGGGAGTGTATTCAATTCTCCCTGGGCATAAAAACAGCTTCAACAGAGACCTCACCATCGTAGAAATCTGAAGAGCCAGTCAGGGTGATACCTGATTGTTAATGCTATCTTGAACAGAAAATAAAGGGATTTGTAGAAACCCCTTTGGACTGACTGATGGCATCTTCTTAGAATTCTGAAATTTTTACTCATAAATGGAAGCTATTAATTAGTTCGAGATCTATAAGGAAGAAAAAAAATCATCCTTGATGTTTAATTTAAAAATTCTCCCAGAGCCCAAAGCCTAACTTCTCTCATAATACTCTTCTACTAGCAGACATATTCCTACTTCCATAAGTTTTTCCTTCTCTTCCCTGGACCTGGAAAGACAACTTCCTTCCTCTCATATCATTATGTTAGGCCCTGCAATGCCCTGCGTGTGTTCCGTCTTCTTTACAATGCTGTTTTTGACCACTCCAGCCAATCTTTGACTTTCACTCTTCTGAACCATCAACTGTCGTTCTTAGCCTTTTGTGCATACTGACCCTATTGAGAATCTTTAAAACCAGGAACCATCTCCAACTACTTAGACACCTAGAAATGGCATATAAATATACACAAAACTAGTTTGGTAGTTTGAGAACCCTCAAGACCTATCATTGAAATCCTAGGTTCTTAGCATTTTTCTCCAAATCAACCCACTTGGTACTGCCTTATATTGTTAATTAGCTGGTAAATGTAATGCATGTATTATCTCCCTCCTAGGTTAGTAAATTCTTGAGCACATGAGTAGTAAAATTCTTAACTTATTGGTATCATTCTCAGTGTTCTATAAATATCTCAAATAGAGGTGCCTCCCAGAAGGGAGGGGCATATCAGGAACAGCAATGGGTCATTGTGCAGTGATTCTCACCCTTGGCTGCACATTAGTATCACCTAGAAAGCTTTAAAAATACTGATGCCAAAGCCCTGCCACCGGTTCTTATTTATTTGGTCTTGGGTACAGCCTTGGCCTAGTAATTTTTTTAAAAGCTCCCAGGGTAATTCTAATAGGCAGACAATGTTGAGATCCACCAGTAGGTGACTAATAGTAAACTCTCCTGAATCAGACTGATTAGGTTTGAATCGAACTCTTACACATTGTAGCTGCATGATCTTAGCCAAGTTACTTAACTGCTCTGAGGCTCAGTTTACTCAATTGTAAAGTGAAGATAATGATAAATTTAGCCCTACAGGTTGTTCTGAGAATTAAAGGAGATAAATCTTGAAACATTTGACAGGGTCAGGCAAAGAGTAAGAACTCAATAGATATCAGCTGCTACTATTACTTTAAATAATAAACATACACACACAGATACTTTGGTATACACCTCACAGCAAAGACCTAAGTGCCTTACCCTCTTAGAAACAACACAGGTGAATCCAATTTAATTATAAGTACCATCCTTCTAGCCATTATTCCCAGGGAGCTGTTTCCATGTTTTTGTGCTACAGCTCAGCTATATCATAAGATCCTGTTTCTAGGTGAGGCAGTAGAAACAGCAGAGAAAGCGCCAATGGAGATAATAAGTGAAAGAAGCTGGGACAGGTACAATATAGACTGTAATGGTCTATCTGAGTTAGCATCCTTGACTTGATAATACCACAAAATGAACTTCAGCAGGTGTATTCACAGAGCATATGCCTTCATAGCACTCTCTGAGATTCCTTCTTTAAGCATTTTGCTGTGGGAGTTTGGCTTCAGGGGAGATTAATTCCTTGGGAACATTTTTGTGCAAATAATAATACATGTATAACTGTTTTTCTCAGCTTCAAATGGTATTATATTTTAGGATAATTGCAAATTTGAACAGGCAAAGAAATAATATATTAAATACACACATCATTAGAAAAAACTGTGATCTTTGTTTCAGTTGGGTTGAATGATACTAGTTTCCTAATAGCTTTCTTTATAGATGCAATTTAAAAAATAAAATCAGGGACTTCCCTGGTGGTGCAGTAGATAAGAATCTGCCTGCCAATGCAGGGAACACAGGTTCAATCCCTAGTCCAGGAAATCTCACATGCTGCGGAGCAACTAAGCCTGTGCACCACAACTACTGAGCCTGTGTGCCTAGAGCCTGTGCTCTGCAGCAAGAGAAGCCACTGCAAGAAGCATGCACACTGCAAAGAAGAGTAGCCCCTGCTCGCCACAACTAGAGAAAGCCTGTGCGCAGCGATGAAGACCCAACACAGCCAAAAATAAATAAAATTAAAACTTAAAAAAAATAAATAATAAAACCAAGTATGGTTTTTAATCTTCTATCCCCTCCCCAAAAATCTTTAAAAAATACTCTAAGAAGTATCAGTGACTTGCTATGAATGAAAGAGCATGGCTTAGGAAAATTAGTCAATCATTCACAGCCTTAGTTTTTTCTGTTTAAAATGGTTAAGTGAGAGATGAGTGGGAAAGCATGTTATTATGAGAAAATTTAAAATTTGAAACTACGAAGTTCTGGTTTGATTCCCTGATCCATCCTTTACAAGCTATGTGACCCTTGAACTTTTGAAGGTCACATTGAACTTTTCAGGGCCTTGATAAGGGGTGGTAATTTAAAAGGAGGTAAAAGTATAAAACATTTAAAACAGTGCTTTGCAAAAAGTAGGAATTTGACAAATGTTAGCTTGTATTCTTCCTGACAAACATTCATTTAAGGTGAAATCAGATATTTCTCCACAATGCAAGTAAGGTATCCAGGAGAGACTTTAATGGATACATTTCTCTCAGAACACTCCTTCCCCAGCAATAAAACTATAAACAACAACAACAAAAGTATATTCATTCGTTTTAACTAAATGTAATGAAGGAGACACTGGATCCTGTGTACTGGGGAAGGAAAGAAATAAACACAATTAAAAACTAAATAATAATTTAATGATTTCAATGGAAAAAAGAGACTTGAACTCCACTAATAAGATATAGACAAAGTAACAAAACCCAAGATCTCTTGTTTCCTAATCCAGTGCTCTTTCCTCTGAGCTGTCCAATAAAGCATACATTGCGATTTTTATGGTGTTTCTGTATTATGTATTACATATTTATCAGCTCTCTGTATTTATGACAAATGATCTTTACATGATTCATTTTTCCCTTCTCTCCAGGATTCACTATCTGATCCAGACTGCCAGTTCCCCCGTCATCTTTGACATTGTGCCAGATTTCTTCAAGCTTAAATCTTCTTCCTATTCTCCATTAATTTATAACATGCTTTGGGGAAATGTGCTGCTTTGTGCACAAAGACATATTTAAGTTATTGAAATGAATATCAAGGGGCATTGCTTATCCTATTCCTTTCTTACCTTACTTACCTTTCTTTTAAACTGTCTAGTTTCTCGCTTCCACATCTCCATTTCTATCTTCCTCTCTCTGTTCCTTTCTGACATCCATAAGAGAAAATTTAAATGATTTGAAGTGAATTAGCAACTACTTTGTTTGACAGGTCACATTGAATTCCCTTTTTCCTTGTATAATTTTGGCATATTAAATCAATTCTAGACTATAGTTTATTCTAGTCTCTTCTCTTTCTGCTTTGGAGAGTCCAAACACAAAAGAAAATATTTTTATTACAAAGATGGAAATTATTACTACATGCAATGATCAACTATGGCTGTTTTGTTAAAAGCTTTATTAAAAGTGAATAATACAGGGAAATTTTAACTTGTTTTTTGAGTATTCTACCATAAAATAACAAATCTGAGTAATAATCTAAATTATTCTAAGGATAAGTGGCCAAAGGTGGAGGCTTAAGAAGACCTTGAGCTCACCTCCACCATGTGCACACCAAAATTACAACTATTTGCAGAGCTACTATTGATGAGAAAGACTAAGACTAGAAAAGATTTTCTATAACTAAAGATGTAAAGAAGGAACTACAAGAAGATGGATATGAGGGATGGAGACACAATATAGTCAAGACCCAATCCCTGAGTAAGTGAACCACAAATGGGAGGAGAATTACAATTGCAGAAGTTCTCCTCAAGGAACAAGGAGTCAGCCTCACAAAGAGCTCCCCATACTGGGAACTTTGCACGAGAAAGATGAACCCCCAAGAACACTTGGCTTTGAACGCTAATGGGGCTTATTTTCAGGTGAGTCAGAAGGCTGTGAAATAGGAACTACACTCTTAAAAGGGGCACACAAAAATCTCACATGTCCCGGGACCCAGGACAGAAGCAGTAATTTGAAAGAAGACTGGGACAAACCCACCTGCTGCTCTTGGACAGCCTCTGGAGAGACAATAGGAAACCGGAGCTCATCCTGGGTATATAGACACTGGCCAAAGTCATTTTGGGGAGCTCATTCTACAATGAGGACACTGAGGCTGGCAAGTGCCCTTTTGGAATCCTCCATCTAGCCTATTAGCACTGGGATCTGGCCCCACTGACCAGCCTGTGGGCACCAGTACTGGGATGCCTCAGGCCAAGCAGATAGCTAGGTGGGGACACAGCCCCACCCAGAGCAGGTTAGCTGCCTTAAGATCCCCTGAGCCCTCAGCCACCCTGGAGCCCACTCCAGTCCACCAGAGGGCCCAGAACCTGTCCCCTCATACTAGTTCACTGGCACTATCCCCAGGGCACCTGGAGCGACACAGCCAGCCACTGAGACCCCTCCTCACCCACCAGTGGGCTGGCACTATCTCCAGGATCAGCCTCACAAACCAGTGTGCAGGCACCAGCACCAGGACCATCTGGACCACAGCCAGGACAATCATCAGGCCAATACCAACTTTGGAATACCTTAGGCACCTCAGCCAGCTACCCATGATTCAGCTCCACACACCAGTGAGCCAACACCAGCTTTGGGAAACCCAGGACCCTGCAGCCAGCCTTGTATGAAACTGGTCCTGCCCACCAAAGGATCAACTCCAGCTCCTAGACCCCCACAGCCCTGTAGCCAAGACCCCAGGACCTGGTCCACCAATCAGTGAGCTGGCAGTAGCCCCTGGACCCAAGAACCCCAACCCTGCCTACCAGCAGGCCAATACCTGCTCTAGGACAACTTGGACCACTCAGCCAGTCAACTAGAGACCCACCCTCATTCAACAGCAGGCAAACAACAGCTATGAGACACCATGGACCCCGCAGCTAGCAGGAACCACCTCACCAGCCAGCAGGTCAACAGTACACATGGGACCCTCAACCCCTCAAACACCCACCCCAGAACTCAGTTCCACCCACCAGTGAGTCAGAAGTAGCCCTACTTGAGAAAACATTTGCAAATGATATGACCAATAAACAATTAACGTCCAACATATATAAACAGCTCACACAACTCAACATCAAAAAAATAAACAACCCAGTTAAAAAATGGGAGAACTGAATAGACATTTTTCCAAAGACGAAATGTAGACATCCAACAGGCACATGAAAACACACTCAACGTTGCTAATTATCAGGTAAATGCAAATCAAAATAATCATGAGATATTACCTGACTCCTGTCAGAATGGCTTTCATCAAAAAGACCACAAATAACAACCACTGGCAATGATGTGGAGAAAACAGAACACTGTTGGTGGGAATATAAATTGTTGCAGCCACGGTGGAAAACAGTATGGAAGTTTCTCAGAAAGTGAAAAATAGAACAACCATGTGGGAGACAACTTCAAGATGGCAGAGGATTAAGACGTGGAGATCACTTTCCTCCCCACAAATATATCAGAAACACATCTACATGTGGAACAACTCCTACAGAACACCTACTGAATGCTGGCAGAAGACCTCAGACTTCCCAAAAGGCAAGAAACTGCCCTCGTACATGGGTAGGGCAAAAGAAAAAACAGAGACAAAAGAATAGGGACAGTACCTGCACCTCTGAGAGGGAACTGTGAAGGAGGAAAAGTTTCCACACACTAGGAAGCCCCTTTACAGGCAGAGAGGGGAGTGGCAGGGGGGAAGCTTCGGAGGCAGAGAGGAGAGCACAGCAATAGGGGTGCAGAGGGCAAAGCGGAGAGATTCCCACACAGAGGACCGGTGCCAACCAGCACTCACCAGCCCGAGAGGCTTGTCTGTCCACCAGCAGGGGTGGGTGAGGGCTGGGAGCTGAGGCTTGTGCTTCGGAGGTCAGATCCCAGGGAGAGGATTGGGGTTGGCTGTGTGAACACAGCCTGAAGGGGGCTAGTGCACCACAGCTAACCAGGAGGGAGTCTAGGAAAATGTCAGGAATGGCATAAGAGGCAAGAGACCATCATTTCGGGGTTCTTGAGGAGAGGGGATTCAGAGCACCGCATAAAAGAGCTCCAGAGGTGGGCGCAAGCTGTGGCTATCAGTGCAGACACCAGAGATGGACACAAAATACGAAGGCTGCTGCTGCAGCCAACAACAAGCCTGTGTGCAAGCACAGGTCACTATCCACACCTCCCCTCCCAGGAGCCTGTGCAGCCTGCCACTACCAGGGTCTCATGATCCAGGGACAACTTCCCCAGAAGAACACACAGTGTGCCTCAGGCTGTTGTAACATCACGTTGGCCTCTGCCACAGCAGGCTCACTCCACATTCCATACCCTTCCCTCCGCCTGGCCTGACTGAGCCAGAGGCCCCTAATCAGCTGCTACTTTGACAGATGCCCTCAGGCGACTACACACGGAGGTGGGGCCAAATCCAAAGTTGAACCCCAGGAGCTGTGAGAACAAAGAAGAAAAAGGGAAATCATTCCCAGCAGCCTCAGGAGCAGCGGATTAACCCCACAATCAACTTGATGTACCCTGCATCTCTGGAATACCTGAATAGAAAATGAATCATCCCAAAATTGTGGCAGTGGACTTTGGGAGCAAATGTAGACTTGAGATTTGCTTTCTGCATCTAATCTGTTCTTGGTTTTATGTTTACTTTAGTTTAGTATTTAGAGTTTATTATCATTGGTAGATTTGTTTACTGAATTGGTTGCTCTCTTCCTGTTTTTCCTATGTATACATATGTACATATTTTTTTCTTTTTCTCTTTCTGTGAGTGTGTATGTGTATACTTCTTTGTGTGATTTTTGTCTTGCTTTTACCATTTGTCCTAGGGTTCTGCCTGTCCATTTTTTTTATTACTTTTTATTTTTTAAGATTATTTTTTATTTTAATAACTTTACCTTATTTTATTTTTTTAATTATTTCTTTTTTTCTCCCTTTTCTTCTGAGATGTGTGGCTGACACAGTCTTGATACTCCAGCCGGGTGTCAGGCCTGTGCCTCTGAGGCGGGAAAGCAGAGTTCAGGACATTGGTCCACCAGAGACATCCTGGCTCCATGTAATATCAAATGGTGAAAGATCTCCAACTCAATGCTAAGCCCCAGCTCCACTCAATGACCAGCAAGCTACAGTGCTGGACAACGTATGCCAAACAACTAGCAAGACAGGAACACAAAACTACCCAATAGCAGAGAAGCTGCCTAAAATCATAATAAGGTCACAGACATGCCAAAACATACCACTGGATGTGGTCTTGCCCACCAGAAAGCCAAGATCCAGCTCATTCACCGGAACACAGGCACCAATGCCCTCCACCAGGAAGCCTACACAACCCACTGAACCAATAATAGCCACTGGGGGCAGAACAAACACAATGGGAACTACGAACCTGTAGCCTGCAAAAAGGAGAAAACAAACAGAGTAAGTTAAGCAAAATAAGAAGACAGAAACACACAACAGATGAAGGAGCAAGGTTAAAAACCCACCATACCAAACAAATGAAGAGGAAATAGGCCGTCTACCTGAAAAAGAATTCAGAGAAGTGATAGTACAGATAATCCAAAATCTTGTAAGTAGAATGGAGAAAATACAAGAAACATTTAACAAGGAACTAGAAGAACTAAAGAGCAACCAAACAAGGATGAAAAACACAATAAATGAAATTAAAAATTCTCTAGAAGGAATCAATAGCAGAATAAATGAGGCAAAAGAACAGTTAAGTGCCCTGGAAGATAAAATAATGGAAATAACTACTGCAGAGTGTAATAAAGAATAAAGAATGTCTCAGAGAACTCTTGGACAACATTAAAGGCACAAACATTCAAATTATAGGGTTCCAGAAGAAGAGGAGAAAAAGAAATGGACTGAGAAAATATTTGAAGAGACTATAGTTGAAAAGTTCCCTAATATGGGAAAGGAAATAGTCAAATCCAGGAAGCAGAGAGACTCCCATACAGGAAAAATCAAAGGAGAAATACGCCAAGACATGTTAATCAAAATATCAAAACTTAAATACAAAGAAAAAATATTAAAGGCAGCAAGGGAAAAACAATGAATAACATACAAAGGAATCCCCATAAGGTTAGCAGCTGATCTTTCAGCAGAAACTCTGCAAGCCAGAAGGGAGTGGCAGGACATATTTAAAGTGATGAAAGGGAAAAAACCTACAACCAAGATTACTCTACCCTGCAAGGACCTCATTCAGATTCGAAAGAGAAATTAAAACCTTCACAGAAAAGCAAAAGCTAAGAGATTTCAGCACCACCAAACAAGCTTCACAACAAATGCTAAAGGAACTTCTCTAGGCAGGAAACACAAGAGAAGGAAAAGACCTACAATAACAAACCCAAAGCAATTAAGAAAATGGAAAAAGGAACATACATATCGATAACTACCTTAAATGTAAATGGATTAAATATTCCAACCGAAAGACATACACTGGCTGAATGGATACAAAAACAAGGCCTGTATATGTGCTGTCTATAAGAGACCCACTTCAGACCTAGGGAAACATACAGATTGAAAGTGAGGTGATGGAAAAAGATATTCCATGTAAATGGAAATGAAAAGAAAGCTGGGATGGAAATAGATATTACATGTAAATGGAAATGAAAAGAAAGCTGGAATAGCAATTCTCATATAAGTCAAAATAGACTTTAAAATAAAGACTATTACAAGAGACAAAGAGGGACATTACCTAATAATCAAGGGATTAATCCAAGAAGAATATATAACAATTGTAAATATTTATGCACCCAACATAGAAGCACCTCAGTACATAAGGCAAATACTAACAGCCATAAAAGGGGAAATCAACAGTAACACAATCATATTAGGGGACTTTAACACCCCACTTTCATCAATGGACAGATCATCTAAACTGAAAATAAATAAGGAAACACAAGGTTTAAATGATACATTAAACAACATGGACTTAATTGATATTTATAGGACATTCCATATGAAAACAACAGAATACATTTTCTTCTCAAGTGCTTATAGAAAATTCTCCAGGATAGATCATATCTTAGGTCACAAATCAAGCCTTGGTAAATTTAAGAAAATTGAAATTGTATCACGTATGTTTTCCAACAACAATGCTATGAGAATAGATATCAATTACAGGAAATAATCTATAAAAAATACAAACACATGGAAGCTAAACAATACACTATATAATAACAAAGAGATCACTGAAGAAATCAAAGAGGAAATCAAAAAAAAAAAAAAAACCTAGAAAAAAATGACAATGAAAACACACAGACCCAAAACTGATGGGATACAGCAAAAGCAGTTCTAAGAGTGAAATTTACAGCAATACGATCCTACCTCAAGAAACATGAAAAACATCTCAAATAAAAAAACATGAAACATCTCAAATAAAAAAAACCTAACCTTACACCTAAAGCAATTAGAGAAAGAACGACAACAACAAAAAAAAACCCGCAAAAGTTAGCAGAAGGAAAGAAATCATATTGATCAGTTGAGAAATAAATGAAAAAGAAATGGAGGAAACAATAACAAGAATTAATAAAACTAAAAGCTGGTTCTTTGAGAAGATAAACAAAATTGATAAACCATTAGACAGAATCATCAAGAAAAAAAGGGAGAAGACTCAAATCAATAGAATTAGAAATGAAAAAGGAGAAGAAACAACTGAAACTCCAGAAGTACAAAGGACCATGAGTGATCACTACAGCAACTATATGGCAATAAAATGGACAACCTGGAAAAAATGGACAAATGCTTAGAAAACTGCAACCTTCCAAGCCTGAAGCAGGAAGAAACAGAAAGTATAAACAGACAAATGACAAGCACTGAAGTTGAGACTGTGTCTAAAAATCTTAGAGCAAACAAAAGCCCAGGACCAGGTGGCTTCACAGGAGAATTCTGTTAAACATTTAGAGAAGAGTTAACAACTACCCTTCTCAAACTCTTCCAAAATATAGCAGAGGGAGGAACACTCCCAAACTCATTCTACAAGGCCACAATTACCCTAACAACAAAACCAGACAAAGATGTCACAAAGAAAGAAAACTACAGGCCAATATCACTGATGAACATAGATGCAAAAATCCTCAACAAAATACTAGCAAACAGACTCCAATAACCTATTCAAAGGAGCATACAACATTATCAAGTGTGTTTTATCCCAGGAATGCAAGGATACTTCAATATAGGCAAATCAATCAATGTGATACATCGTATTAACAAATTGAAGGAATGAAACCAAATGAGCATCTCAATAGCTGCAGAAAAAGCTTTTGACAAAATTCAACACCCATTTATTATAAAAACCCTCCAGAAAGTAGGCATAGAGGGAACTTACCTCAACATAATAAAGGCCATATATGACAAATCCACAGCCAACATCATTCTCAGTGGTGAAAAACTGAAACCATTTCCTCTAAGATCAGGAAGAGGACCTCCACTCTCACCACTGTTATTCAGCATAGTGTGGGAAGTTTTAGCGACAGCAATCAGAGAAGAGAAAGAAATAAATGGAATCCAAATTGGAAAAGAAGTAAAGCTGTCACTGTTTGCAGATGACATGATACTATAAATAGAGAATCCTAATGATGCGACTAGAAACTACTAGAGCTAATCAATGGATTTGGTAAAGTAGCAGGATACAAAATTAATGCACAGAAATCTCTTGTATTCATATATACTAATGATGAAAAATTTGAAAGAGACATTAAGGAATCAGCCCCTTTTATCATTGCAACAAAAAGAATAAAATACATAGGAATAAAGCTATCTAAGGATACAAAAGACCTGTATGCAAAAAACGATAAGACACTAATGAAAGTAGTCGCAGACCTACTGGAGAACGGACTTAAGGATATGGGGAGGGGGAAGGGTGAGTTTTGACAGGACTCAGAAAAAAAAAAAAAAAAACACAACAACAACAATGTAATCTAACAATGGACAGAAGACCTAAATAGACGTTTCTCCAAAGAAGACATACAGATTGCCAACAAACACATGAAAGGATGCTCAACGTCACTAATCGTTAGAGAAATGCAAATCAAAACTACAATGAGGTATCACCTCACCCCAGTCAGAATGGCCATCAACAAAAATCTACAAACAGTCAGTGCTGGAGAGGGTGTGGAGAAAAGGGAACCCTCATGCATTGTTAGTGGTAATATAAATTGATACAGCCACTATGGTGAACAGTATGGAGGTTCCTCAGAAAACTAAAAATAGAACTACCATATGACACAGCAATCCCACTACTGGGCATATACACAGAGAAAACCATCATTCAAAAATAGTCATTACCACAATGTTCATTGCAGCTCTGTTTACAATAGCCAGGACGAGTAAGCATCCTAAGTTTCCATTGACGGATGGATAAAGAAGATGTGGCACATATATACAATGGAATATTACTCAGCAATAAGAAGAAATGAAATTGAGTTATTTGTAGTGAGGTGGATGGGCCTAGAGTCTGTCAAACAGAGTGAAGTAAGTCAGAAACAGAAGAATAAATATTGTATGCTAACACATATATATGGAATCCAAAAAAAAAAAGTTTCTGAAAAACCTAACAGCAAGACAGGAATAAAGATGTGGATGTAGATAATGGACTTGAGGGCACAGGGATGGGGAAGGGTAAACTGGGATGAAGGGAGAGACTGGCATGGACATACATACACTGACAAATATAATATAGATAGCTAGTGGGAAACAGCCACATTGCACAGGGAGATCAGTTCGGTGCTTTTCGACCAGCTGAGGGGGTGGGATTGGGAAGATGGGAAAGAGTCGCATGGGGGAGGAGATATGGGTATATACGTATATGTATAGCTGATTCACTTTGTTATAAAGCAGAAACTAACACACCATTGTAAAGCAATTGTATTCCAATAAAGATGCTTAATGAGAAAAAGAGAGAGAATAACCATATGATGCAGCAATTCCACTCCTATTTATATATCTGAAAAAAACAAAACCACTAATTCAGGAAGATACATGCAGCTCAATGTTCATAGCAGCATTACTTACAATTCCTAAGATACAGAAGCAACCTAAGTGTCCATTAACAGATGAATGGGTAAATAAGATGGGATAGGAGAGAGGGGGAAGATGGCGGAAGAGTAAGACACGGAGATCACCTTCCTCCCCAAAGATACATCAGAAATACATCTACATGTGGAACAACTCCTACAGAACACCTACTGAACGCTGGCAGAAGACCTCAGACCTCCCAAAAGGCAAGAAGCTACCCACGTACCTGGGTAGGGCAAAAGAAAAAAATGAAAAACAGAGACAAAAGGATAGGGATGGGACCCGCACCAGTGGGAGGGAGCTGTGAAGCAGGAAATATTTCCACACACTAGGAAGTCGCTTCGCGGGCGGAGACTGCGGTTGGCAGAGGGTGGAAGCTTTGGAGCCGTGGAGGAGAGCACAACAACAGGGGTGCGGAGGGCAAAGCAGAGAGATTCCCGCACAGAGGATCGGTGCCAACCAGCACTCACCAGCCAAGAGGCTTGTCTGCTCACCTGCCAGGGCATGTGGGGCTGGGAGCTGAGGCTCGGGCTTCGGTCGGAGCGCAGGGAGAGGACTGGGGTTGGTGGCGTGAACACAGCCTGAAGGGGGCTAGTGCGCCACAGCTAGCTGGGAGGGAGTCCAGGGAAAAGTCTGGACCTGCCGAAGAGGCAAGAGACTTTTTCTGGCCTCTTTGTTTGGCGGTGCGCAAGGAGAGGGGAATAAGAGTGCTGTTTAAAGAAGCTCCAGAGGTGGGCGCAAGCCGCGGCTAACAGCGTGGACCACAGAGAAGGGCATGAGACGCTAAGGCTGCTGCTGCCGCCACGAACAAGCCTGTGTGCGAGCACAGGTCACTATCCACACCGCCTCTCCCAGGAGTCTGTGCAGCCCGCCACTGCCAGGGTCCCAGGATCCAGGGACAACTTCCCGGCGAGGACGCACAGTGTGCCTCAGGTTGGTGCAACGTCATGGCGGCCTCTGCCACCACAGGCTCACCCAGCACTCCGTACCCCTCCCTTCCCACGGCCTGAGTGAGCCAGAGCCCCCGAATCAGCGGCTCCTTTAACCCCGTCCTGTCAGAGCAAAAAACAAACTCCCTCAGGCGACCTACACGCAGAGGCGGGGCCAAATCCAAAGCTGAGAACCAGGAGCTGTGCGAACAAAGAGAAAGGAAAATCTCTCCCAGCAGCCTCAGGAGCAGTGGATTAAATCTCCACAATCAACTTGATGTACCTGCATCTGTGGTATACCTGAATAGACAACGAATTGTACCAAATTGAGGAGGTGGACTTTGAGAGCAAGATTTATTATTTTTTCCCCTTTTCCTCTTTTTGTAAGTGTGTATGTGTATGTATGCTTCTGTGTGAGATTTTGTCTGTATAGCTTTGCTTTCACCATTTGTCCTAGGGTTCTATGTGTCCGTTTTTTTTGTTTGTTTTCTTTGATTATTTTTTTACTTAAAAATTTTTTTCTTAATAATTATTTTTTATTTTAATAACTTTATTTTATTATCTTATTTTATTTTATTTTATCCTCTTTCTTTCTTTCCTTCTACTTTTTCTCCATCTTATTCTGAGCCATGTGGATGAAAGGCTCATGGTGCTGCAGCCAGGAGTCAGTGCTGTGCCTCTGAGGTGGGAGAGCCAACTTCAGGACACTGGTCCACAAGAGACCTCCCAGTTCCATGTAATATCAAGCAGCAAAAATCTCCCAGAGATCTCTATCTCAACACCAACACCCAACTTCACTCAACAACCAGCAAGCTACAGTGCTACACACCCTATGCCAAACAACTAGCAAGAGAGGAACACAACACCACCCATTAGCAGAGAGGCTGTCCAAAATCATAAGTCCACAGACACCCCAAAACACACGACCAGACGTGGAACTGCCCACCAGAAAGAGAAGATCAGGCTCATCCACCATAATACAGGCACTAGTTCCCTCCACCAGGAAGCCTACACAACCCACTGAACAAACTTTAGCCACTAGGGACAGACACCAAAAACAATGGGAACTATGAACCTGCAGCCTGCAAAACGGAGACCCCAAACACAGTAAGATAAGCAAAATGATAAGACAAAAAAACACACAGCAGATAAAGGAGCAAGATAAAAACACACCAGATGTAACAAATGAAGATGAAATAGGCAGTCTACCTGAAAAAGAATTCAGAATAATGATAGTAAAGATGATCCAAAATTTTAGAAATAGAATAGAGAAAATGCAAGAAACATTTAACAAGGACCTAGAAGAACTAAAGATGAAACAAGCAACAATGAACAACACAATAAATGAAATTAAAAATACTCTAGAAGGGATCAGTAGCAGCATTACTGAGGCAGAAGAACGGAGAAGTGACCTGGAAGATAAAATAGTGGAAATAACTACTGCAGAGCAGAATAAAGAAAAAAAGAATGAAAAGAACTGAGGACAGTCTCAGAGGCCTCTGGGACAAAATTAAACGCACCAACATTCGAATTATAGCAGTTCCAGAAAAAGAAGAGAAAAAGAAAGGGACTGAGAAAATATTTGAAGAGATTATAGTTGAAAACTTCCCTATTATGGGAAAGGAAATAGTTAATCAAGTCCAGAAAGCACAGAGAATCCCATACAGGATAAACCCAAGGAGAAACACACCAAGACACATGTTAATCAAAATATCAAAAATTAAATACAAAGAAACCATACTAAAAGCAGCAAGGGAAAAACAACAAATAGCACACAAGGGAATCCCCATAAGGTTAACAGCTTATCTTTCAGCAGAAACTCTGCAAGCCAGAAGGGAGTAGCAGGACATATTTAAAGTGATGAAGGAGCAAAACCTACAATCAAGATTACCCTACCCAGAAGGATCTCATTCAGATTTGATGGAGAAATTAACACCTTTATAGACAGCTGAGAGAGTTCAGCACCACCAAACCAGCTTTACAACAAATGCTAAAGGATCTTCTCTAGGAAAACACACAAGAGAAGGAAAAGACCTACAATAACAAATCCAAAACAATTGAGAAAATGGAAAAAGGAACATACATATCGATAACTACCATAAATGTAAATGGATTAAATGCTCCCACCAAATGACACTGACTGGCTGAATGGATACAAAAACAAGACCCATATATATGCTGTCTAAAATAGACCCACATCTGACCTAGAGACACATAGAGACTGAAAATAAGGGAATGGAAAAAGATATTCCACGCAAATGGAAACTAAAAGAAAGCTGGAGTAGCAATTCTCATATCAGACAAAATAGACTTTAAATAAAGACTGTTAGAAGAGACAAATGAGGACACTACATAATGATCAAGGGATCCATCCAAGAAGAAGATATAACAATTATAAATATTTATGCACCCAACATAGGAGCACCTCAATACATAAGGCAAATACTAACAGCCATAAAAGGGGAAATCGACAGTAACACATTCATAGTAGGGAACTTTAACACCCCACTTTCACCCATGGACAGATCATCCAAAATGAAAATAAATAAGGAAACACAAGCTTTAAATGATACATTAAACAAGATGGACTTAATTGATACTTATAGGACATTCCATCCAAAAACAACAGAATACACAATTTTCTCAAGTGCTCCTGGAACATTCTCCAGGATAAATCATATCTTGGGTCACAAATCAAGCCTTGGTAAGTTTAAGAAAATTGAAATTATATCAAGTATCTTTTCTGACCACAACGCTATGAGACTAGATATCAATTACAGGAAAAGATCTGTAAAAAATACAAACACATGCAGGCTGAACAAAACACTGCCTAATAACGAAGTGATCACTGAAGAAATCAAAGAGTAAATCAAAAAATAGCTAGAAACAAGCGACAATGGAGACACGACGACCCAAAACCTATGGGATGCAGCAAAAGCAGTTCTAAGAGAGAAGTTTATAGATAAACAAAATCCAACAGCACATTAAAAGGGTCACACACCCTGATCAAGTGGGGATTATTCCAGGAATACAAGGATTCTTCAATATATGCAAGTCAATCAATGTGATACACCATATTAAAAAATTGAAGGAGAAACACCATATGGTCATCTCAATAGATGCAGAGAAAGCTTTTGACAAAATTCAACACCCATTTATCATAAAAACACTCCAGAAAGTAGGCATAGAGGGAACTTTCCTCAATATAATAAAGGCCATATATGACAAACCCACAGCCGGCATCATCCCCAATGGTGAAAAACTGAAAGCATTTCCACTCTCACCACTATTATTCAACATAGTTTTGGAAGTTTTAGCCACAGCAATCAGAGAAGAAAAGGAAATAAAAGGAATCCAAATCGGAAAAGAAGAAGTAAAGCTGTCACTGTTTGCAGATCACATGATACTATACTTAGAGAGTCCAAAAGATGTTACCAGAAAACTACTATAGCTAATCAATGAAGTTGATAAAGTAGCAGGATACAAAATTAATGCACAGAAATCTCTGGCATTCCTATATACTAATGATGAAAAATCTGAAATTGAAATCAAGAAAACACTCCCATTTACCATTGCAACGAAAAGAATAAAATATCTAGGAATAAACTGACCTAAGGAAACAAAAGACCTGTAAGTAGGAAATTATAAGACACTGATGAAAGAAATCAAAGATGATACAAATAGGTGGAAAGATATACCATGTTCTTGGATTGGAAGAATCAACGTTGTGAAAAAGACTCTACTACTCAAAGCAATCTACAGATTCAATGCAATCCCTATCAAACTACCACTGACATTTTTCATACAACTAGAACAAAAAATTTTCACAATTTGTATGGAAACACAAAAGACCCCAAATAGCCAAAGCAATTTTGAGAACGAAAAATGGAGCGGGAGGAAGTGGCATGGGCATATTATACACTACCAAACATAAAATAGGTAGTGGGAAGCAGCCACATAGCACAGGGAGATCAGCTCGGTGTTTTGTGACCACCTAGAGGGGTGGTATAGGGAGGGTGGGACGGAGGGAGATGCAAGAGGGATGAGATATGGGAAGATATGTATAACTGATTCACTTTGTTATAAAGCAGAAACTAACACACCATTATAAAGCAATTATACTCCAATAAAGATGTAAATTAAAAAAATAAAAAAGATGGGGCATACACACACACACACACACACACACACACACACACACACACACACAGTGGAATACTACTCAGCCATAAAAGAGAATGGAATTTTGCTGTTTGCAGTAACAATGGATGGATTTGGTGGACATTATGCTGAGTGAAATACCTCAGACAGAGAGAGACAAATAGTTTATAATATCACTTATATGTGGAATCTAAAAAATACAACAAACCAGTGAATATAACAAAAATTATCAGACCTACAAATATAGAGAACTAAATAGTGGTTACCAATATGAGGTGATTAGGAGCAATATAGGAATGAGGGAGTGGGAGGTACAAATTACTGGGTATATGATAAGCCCAGGGACGTATTGTACAACCCAGGGAATATAGCCAATATTTTGTAATAACTGTAAATGGAAAGTAACCTTTGAAAATTTATATTAAAATAATACTAAATTAAAAATAAAATAAAAGTGATAATAAAAAAAAGAGCCACCTTGTGACCCACCAATGCCCACCATTGTCCTGCAGCCTGTGCACAACACATGTCCTGAACCAACCAGACAAGGGGCCAGCCACACCTACCAGACTGCTTGCAGTAGTCAGCCCACCACAACAGAAGTACCCATGCAGCCCACATAGGGGACACCCCTAGAGCATATAGCTCTGGTGATCAGAGGGGAGTGCACTACTGGGACACATAGAATATCTCCTACAAAAGGCAACTTTTTGAAGGTCAAGAAAAATAAGCAACCTACCAGATACACAGAAATAAAAACAGCAACTTAGGCAAAATGAGGTGACAGAGGAACATATTCTAAATGAAAGAACAAATTAAAACTCCAGAAGATGAACTAAGTGAATGGAAATTTGCAGTCTACAGAGAAAGAGTTCAGGATAATGATGGCAAAAATGATCAAAAAACTGGGGAGAAGAAAGGATGCACAGAGTGTGAAGTTACAGGTTTTAAACAAAGAGTTGGAATATATGAGGAACACTCAAACAGAGATGAAGAATACAATAACTGAAATAAACATACACTAGAAGGAATCAACAGTAGTTTAGAAGATGCAGAGGAATGGATCAGTGAATTGAAACACAGAGTAATGGAAATTGCTAAAGGTGAATAGAAGAAAAAAAAAAGGATAAAAAGAATGAGGACAGTATTAGACACCTCTAGCACAACATCAAATATACTAACATTCACATTTAGGTGTCCCAGAAGGAGAACAGAGAGAGAAAGGGGCAGAGAATATATTTGCAGACATAATAGCTGAAAACTTCCCTAACATGGAAAGGTAACAGACATCCAGGTCCAGGAAGCACAGAGTCCAAAACAGGATCAACCCATGAGGACTACACCAAGACACATTGTAATTAAAATGGCAAAAATTAAAGATAAAGAGACACTATTAAAAGCAGCAAGGAAAAAGTAATAAGTTACATACAAGGGAACTCCCACAAATCTATCAGCTCACTTTTGAGCAGAAACACTGCAGGCCAGAGGGAGTGACATGATATATTTTAAGTGATGAAAGGGAGAAAACCTAAAACAAGAATACTCTATCTGGTCAGGGTGTCAACCAGATTTGAAGGAGAGATGAAAAGTTTTACAGATAAAAAATTGCAAAAACAGTTCAGCACCACCAAACCAGTTTTATAAGAAATGTTAAAGGAACTTCTCTACGTGAAAAACAATAGCCACAACTAGAAATATGAAGTAGGAAAAGAAAATCTCATTGGTAAAGGCAAATATACAATAAAGTTAGTAAATCAACCAGATATAAAGCTAGTAGGAAGGTTAAAGAACAAAATTAGTATAATCGTCTATATCCACAATAAGTAGTTAAGGGATACACAAGACAAAAAGATGTCAAATATGATGTCAAACAGTAAACCTGTCTGGGGGAGGGGAGTAAAAATGAATGATTATTAAATATATATTTACAATTAAGAGATCAGCAACTTAAAATAATCATATATATAATATATATAATGCTTCTCATAAACCTCACAGTAACCATAAATCAAAAGTCTATAATAGATACAGACACAAGAAAAAGGAATTCAAAAATAACATTAAATATAGTCATCAATCACAAAGAGAGCAAAAGAAGAAGAGTACAATAAAGAACTAAATGGCAATAAGTACATACCTATCCAAAATTATTTTAAATGTAAATGGACTAAATCCTCCAATCAAAAGACACAGAGACCCTGAATGGATACAAACCCAAGACCCATATATATGCTCCTTACAACAGATTCACTTCAGATCTAAAGACACACACACTGAAAGTGAGGGGACGGAAAAAGGCATTCCATGAGAATGGAAATGAAAAGAAAGCCAGGGTAGCAATACTTATTTCAACAAAACAGACTTAAAACAAAGACTGTAACAAGAGATGAAGAAGGACATTACATCATGATCATATATATTTATAACATTTCATCCAAAAGCAGCAGAATACACATTCTTTTCAAGTGCACATGGAACATTCTCCAGGATAGATCACATGCTTGATCACAAGCAAGTCTCAGTAAATTTAAGAAAACTGAAATCACATCAAGCACCTTTTTGGACAATAACGCTCTGAGACTAGACATCAACTACAAGAAAAAACTACAAAAAAACATAAACACATGGATGCTAAACACTATGCTGCTAAGCAACCAATGAACCACTGAAAAATCATAAAAGAAAATTTAAAAATAGCTGTATACAACTAAATATGAAAACACACCAATCCAAAATCTACAGGATGCAGGCAAAAGCAGTTCTAATAGGGATGATTATAGTGATACAACAAAAGAAAAATCTCAAATAAACAACCTAATCTTACACTTAAGGCAACTAGAGAAAGAAGAATAAAGGAAACCTAAAGTTAGAAGGAAATAAGTCATAAAGGTCAGAGCAGAAAAAAATAAAAAAATAAAAAAAAAATAACTAGACACTAAAAGAAACAATAGAAAAGATCAGTGAACCTAGAGCAGGTTCTTTGAAAAGAGAAGCAAAATTGATGAACCTTTAGCCAGACTCATCAAGAAAAAAAGGGAGAGAGCCTAAATAACTAAAATCAGGAATGAAATAGAAGTTACAACCAACACCACAGAAATACAAAGAATCATAAGATATCAATACAAACAATTAAATGCCAATTAAATGGACACATAGAAAAAATGGACACATTCCTAGAAATGTACAATTTCCCAAGAATGAACCAGGAAGAAATAGAAAATATGAACAGACTAATTACTCTTAATGAGGTTGAGGAGAACATCCCTGTGGTCCATTTGGTAAGACTCCATGCTCCTAATGCAGGCAGCCCAGGTTTGACCCTGGTTGGAGAACTAGAGCCCGCATGCATGCTGCAACTAAGAGTCTGCATACCACAACTAAGAAGCCCACATGCTGCAAATAAAAGAACATGCATGCTGCAATGAAGATCCCACTTGCCTCAATTAAGACCCAGCACAGTCTAAATAAATAAATAATTTTTTTTTTTTAAAAAGAAATTGAATCAGTAATAAAACAATCCCCCCCCCAAAAAGTTCAGAACCAGATGGCCTCACAGGAGAATTCTAGCCAACATTTTAGGGAAGAGTTAACACCTATCCTTCTCAAACAATTCTAAAAAATTGCAGAGGAAGGAACACTTCCAAACTCATTCTATAAGGCCAGCATCAGCCTGATACCAAACCAGGCCAAGATATTACAAAAAACATAAAATTACAGGCCCATATAACTGAAGAATCCTGAATTATAATCCTGAAGATGCAAAAATACTCAACAAAATTTTAGCACACAGAATTCACAGAATTCAACAATACATAAAAAGATTACATACCATGACCAAGTGGGATTTATCCCAGGATGTAAGGAAGGTTCAATAACTACAAATTGATCAATGTCATATACCACATTAACAAATAGAAGAATGAAATATGATCATCTTAATAGATTCATAAAAACTTTTTGACAAAATTCAACAGCCATTTATGATAAAAACTCTGAACAAAGTGGATATAGGGTGAACATACCTCAACATAATAAAGGGCCATACATGACAATCCCACCTACATCATACCCAATGGTGAAACGTTGAAAGTATTTCCTCTAAGATCAGGAACAAATCAAGAATGCCCACTCTCACCATTTTAATTTAACATAGTATTGGAAGACCTAGCACAGCAATCACACAAGAAAAAGAAATAAAAGGAATCCGAAATGGATAGAAAGAAGTAAAACTGTCATTGTTTGCAGATGACATGATTCTATACATAGAAAATCCTAAAAATGACACTAAAATGTTACTAGAACTCATCAATGTATTCAGTAAAGTTGCAGGACACAAAATTAATTTGCAGTCTGTTGCATTTCTATACCTTAACAATGAACTATCAGAAAGAGAAATTAAGAAAACAATATCATTTACAGTCACATCAAAAAGAATAAAACAGCTAGGGATAAATCTAAGCAGGTAAAAGACCTATACTTTCAAAACTAAAAGACACCGATGAAAGAAATTGACAATGATACAAACAGATGGAAAGATACAATGTGCTTGTTGACTGAAAGTATTAATCTTGTTAAAACAACCATATTACTCAAGGCAAACTACAGATTCAATGCAATCCCTATCAAATTACCAAAGGCCTTTTTCACAGAACTAGAACAACTAATTCTAAATTTTGTATGGAAATACAACAGACCCTGAATTGTCAAAACAATCTTGAAAAAGAAGAACAAAGTCGGGGGTATCATGTCCCCTGATTTCAAAGTATACTTCAAAGTTAAGTAATCAAAACATTATAATACTAGCACTAAAACAGACACAAAAATCAATGGAACAGAATTGAGAGCTCAGAACTGAGCCCACACTTACATGGGCAATTAATCTATAACAAAGTAGGCAAGAATACACAATGAGCAAAAGACAACCTCTTCAATAAATGGTGTTGAGAAAACTGGACAGCTATATGCAAAAGAATCAAAATGGACTACTCTCTCAGACCATGCACAAAAATAAATTCAAAATGGATTAAAGACTTAAATGTAATACCTGAAACCATAAAACTCCTAGAAGAAAACATAGATGGTATGGTCTTTGACATTCATCTTAGTAATTTTGGGGGGCTCTGTTTTCTCAGGCAAGGGAAACAAAAGCAAAAATAAACAAATGGGCCAACTTCAAGCTAAAAATCTTTTGCACAGTGAAGGAAACTATCAATTAAAAGAAAAGGCAGACTATTAAATGAGAGAAAATACATGCAAATGATATATCTGATAAGGGGTTAATATCCAAAATATACAAAGAAATCATGCAACTCAACATCAGAACAACCTGATTAAAAAGTGGGCAGAGGGTCTTCCCTGGTGGTGCAGTGGTTGAGAGTCCGCCTGCCGATGCAGGGGACACAGGTTCGTGCCCCAGTCCAGGAGGATCCCACACGCCGTGGAGCGGCTGGGCCCGTGAGCCATGGCCGCTGAGCCTGCGCGTCCGGAGCCTGTGCTCCGCAACGGGAGAGGCCACAACAGTGAGAGGCCCACGTACCAAAAAAAAAAAAAAAAAAAAGTGGGCAGAGAATCTGAATAGAAAATTTCCAAAGAAAACATACAGAGGGCCAACAAGCACATAAAAAGATGTTCAACATTACTAATCATTAGGGAAATGCAAATGACAGCCACAATGAGATATCACCTCACATCATTCGGAACAGCTATAATCAATAAGACAACAAATACAAGTATTTGCAAGAATGTGGAGAAAAGGGAATCCTTATATACTGTTTGTGGGAAAGTAATTTGGTCCAGCCACTATGGAAAACAATATGGATAATTCTCAAAAATTATAAATAGAACTATCATATGATTCAGTAATTCCACTCTTGAGTATATATATATGAAGAAAAAGAAAACACTAATTTGAAAAGATATATGCACCCCTATGTTCATTACAGTATTATTTCCAATAGCCCAGATATAGAGACAACCTAAGTGTTCAGCAGTAGCTGAATGGATAAAGAATATGTGAGATAGCACAGGGAGATAAGCTCAGGGCTTTGTGACCACCTAGAAGGGTGGGATAGGGAGGATGGGAGAGAGATGCAAGAAGGAGGAGATATGGGGATATATGTATATGTATAGCTGATTCGCTTTGTTACAAAGCAGAAACTAACACACCACTGTAAAGCAATTATACTCCAATAAAGATGTTAAAAAAAAAAAAGAATATGTGAGATACACACACACACACACACACACACACACACACACACACACACACTGGAACATTTCTCAGACATGAAAAATGAAATTTTGCCATTTGCAACAATGTGGATATACCTAGAGGGCATTATGCTAAGTAAAATATGTCAGACAGAGAAAGACAAATACTATATAATTTCACTTATATGTAATATAAGCGAAACAGAAACAGAATTATAGATGCAGAGAACAAACAGGTAGTTGCAGAGGGGAGTGGGATGGCAAGAGGAAAGAAATAGGTGAGGGAGATTAAAAGGTACAAACTTACAGTTACAAAATATTTAAATGAGTCATAATGTACAGTGTGTGGAATATAGTCAATAAACAATATCTTAGTATGGTGACAGATCTTTACTAGACTTATTGTGGTGATCATTTTGAAATATACCAAAATATCAAATCACTATATTGTGTAATAGAAAGTAACACAGTGTTGTAGGTCAACTATACTTCATAAACCAACCAACCAACAAACAAACTCATAGAACAAGATTAGATTTGTAGTTACCAGAGGTGGAGGGTGGGGTCTGGGGTAATTGGAGGAAGGCAGTCAAAATGTACACACTTTCAGTTATAAGATATAGAAGTACTAGGGTTGTGATGTACAACTTGATAAATACAATTAACACTGCTGTATGTTATGTGCAAAAGTTGTTAAGAGTCAATTCTAAGAACTTTCATCACAGGAAAAATTGTTTTTTTCTATTTCTTTAATTTTGTATCTATATAAAATAATGGATATTCACTAACCTTATTATGATAATCACTTCATGATATATGTAAGTCAAATCTTTATGCTGAACACCTTAAACTTATACTGTGCTGTATGCCAATTATGTCTATTATATTTCAATAAAGTTGAAAGAAAAAATAATTATAAATAAATTATTATATTATTTTAAACTATAGGTCAATTCTAGTCTGGACAGTTTGGGCTATGGTAAGCATTCACATAATTATAGAATAAATGAACAAGTAGAAAATAGCATAAACTGAAAAAAATACTTGATGTTTGATTGAAGCATTCTCATCATTGAAAGTACTTAAAACTAAATTTTCTGTCTTGAATCTTTTGCTCTAAAAGATGGAAGACCAGTCATAGCTAGTCTCTTACAATAAGAACACTCTAAAACATTCACTGAAGAAGTTTTTGGAGGCTTCGACAACTATCATAGTTCCATCTAAATAGAGATCAAGCAAAGTTCATCGAATAAATCTATTATGAAATAATTACTGCAGTTTCCATTTTGATGACACTAAAATGTCTGTTATTTTCTTTCTTTTTAAGGTATCAAAACAACTTTAAAAACATTGTAAAATAATTGCTCCTACAATTTTGGTGTTAAACAAAAAGCTATTTTGTTGTAATAACAATCTTAGCAAAGCATTAGATATCAATGGCCAAAATATGATCGACAGCATGCATACCCAAAGGACACCTATTAAAATGCAAGCTGTAAAATTGGTGAAGTCATTCCAGTTCTAAAAGATTATCTTTTATAAGTGACATTGAAATCAAACACCATCTTAGCTATATTGTGTTACATTAAATCTGGCAGGAAGGTAATTAGGTATCATTTTGTGGCAATTAAGGATATGTCATTTTTGTTCACTTAGCCCAGCTTGATCTCTGCTTCACAGAACTTAGGATGTACCCAGTGGAACTTCTGGAAAACCCTGTGGTCTCCCAGCAGCTCAAAGGGAGTCACAAGCATTACTTTGCTGGCTTTCAAAAATCACTCAGGGAAAATCTACTAAAAAATTAGAACATAGATGACACTCAAAGAAAAAAAAAAACACCCAGCTGTTTGGAGCAAAAAACATTGCTCATTTTAGAAGATTTTGTCTAGAAGTTTTACCAGACTAGTGTCCTTTGATTTTGTATAAAGACAAAATATGCAAATCTCAAGAAAATTTTAAAAAATCAAGTTAAGTGAATGAAGTTATACTTCAGTTTTCTCAGTGACAAAGATTAATGAAAAATTGCATGGTTTCCACTTAAATATATAGTGCCCTACCTTGTGGTTTAAAAACAATTTTTTTAATTAATAGAATTCATTAACTGTTTATTGATGAAAAATACAAAAAAAATATAATCAACTGAAGATAAACCAGTGTATGTTTTCACAGAAACTTTATTTTTTTGGAAGACCGAAGATAAATACCTGTGAAAATGAAAATGTACTTATGAAGTAACATATTGAAAAATTCTAATTAATAACAGTCAAAGTAAATATATAAATACTATAACTATGCAAGTTGGGTATTTTAAAAATATGAAAGAGTCTCACGATCCACTTCTACCTCCACAGTACCTACCATTATTTCTTCCTACTGACTAAGCTACTATTGTCTTGGAGAAGCAAGGACAAGGCAGACCATAAATAAGAGACGGTGTGAGAATTAATTTTATGTGTCAACTTGGCTGGGCCACAGTGCTCAGATATGTGATCAATCATTATTCTGGATATTTCTGTGAGACAGTTTTTGGATGAGATTAATATTTAAATCAATAATCTGTGAGTAAAACAGTTTACCTTCCATAATGTGAGTGGGCCTCATCCAATCAGCTAAAGGCCTGAATAGAAAAAAAAAAAAGACTGACGTCTCCCAAACATGAGTGAATTCTCTAGCAGGTGGCCTTTTGACTTGAACTGCAACATCAGCTTTTCCTGGGCCTCCAGCCCACCCTGCAGATTTTGGACTCACTGGAATCCATAATTGCAAGAGCCAATTCCTCAAAAGAAATCTCTATATTAATATACATCCTATTGATTCTGCTTCTCTGGAGAACCTTGACTAATACAAGGGATCAGACTCTTGACTTTTGAAATTCAAAAGTCTAGACCTAGGTAAGATGAAAGATTTAGAAGACTACAACTCATTAATAGCTAATCGTCCCCACCCCCTAACTGGATAAGATTTCCTAGAGTAGAAGAGGAAAAGAGACATAGGGAAAGTGATTCAAGGGTCATCTTCCCTGAGGTCATTTACCCTGTCTTCCCCTCAAGGCTATGTCTGTAAGGTGAAAAAGGTTGTTTGGTGGTAGAACCATAGAGAAGTTTGAGATCTAGCATCTCCAGATAGAAAGTTCGTGTTCTCCTTGATCGGCATGGTGGGAAGCATCAAGCCAACACATCTATGTGGTATGTTTGAGCAGAATCACCTGAAACAGTTTCACAGAATTACCTGCATAGAGACTGACTTCGGAATACTACAGAGACTCTCAGGATTTGAAAGCAGTAGAGACATGGCCCAGAGAGCTGGCAGATATGAAAAGGGTTGGGCGTGAGAAAAAGAGAGAATGCAAGGGACCTTCCTGAACTAATGAACAAAAAATCAGGTGGAAAGGAAGATAATACTACAGATGCATCATGGAAAGGTGAACAGAGAGGTAGAGATGCCCCTCTTCACTTGTGATTTTGTACTAGGTAAGGCCCCAGACTTATGCACAGCACCCAGAAATGGAAGAGAATTACCCTGTACTGACTGACAATAAATTTCCACCACCTGGCAGAATGGATGCTCAAAATAGAAATTAAGTCATAGGAAAAAAACCCTTACATTTCCCATCCACCTGGGTTTCATGGTCTGCTAGGGTGGCAGTAGAGAATAGAGAAGAGGGAGGGATGGGTTTAGGAGACATTTGTCCTAGTCCAGGCTTAGTCAGTCATAATTATCTTCTTTGAACTCAGTTTCCTTGAATGTAAAATGAAAGAGTTAGACAAGAAGTTCCCTGCAGAAGCAAGTTTTTTTGTTTTCTTTTCCTTGACATACATTGTCAGTGATCTAAAAATGTAAAAGGAAACATCCAGCTCAGAAGGAAGCACTTCTGTCCAAAAATATGCTAGATTTTACATTTGTATAGTTCCTGGCCCATAGTCAGTACTGATAAACGTCTGTTTGAGTGAAATAAAACAATTTCCAGGGTTCAGTGTTGAAATTATCCTCAGGGTCTTGTCACTGTTCTGATTGGTGAGCATGTAAATAGTTCCCACTAACAATAGACAATGGGACCATTGAAAAATCATCAAATTCATTTTTTCTACTCTATGCTGAGAAAATGTTAAAGATTTTCTACTCATCACCCTGCAAATCATAGCTGCTTCAGAAATAAATTATTTTAAAAAAAACGCAAGGAGGAAACAGTAAGATTTTTTCCTCTTTCTTTTAATAAGGGAAGTATTTACCTATATCTCTCTTGGATATGAAAGGGAAAAGAAGACCAGTAATTATCCACTCATTCAACCAAAGGAATGATTCCAGAAGGGGTACAAACCAGTAAAATGTACATGTTTCTGTCTATCCTCATCTGCCACATTCCAAGGCAACTTTTCTAGCACTTACAATCATGTACCATTTATATTGCCCCCAAAGTCATTAGCACCTTTAGCAAAACTCTTAAAGTACATACCATAAAAATCAGGTGTAAAGTTCTGAGATCCATCGAGCAAGACAACAAAGAAATCCTCTAGCCATCTAAGTGATAGCATCGTCTCAGCATTCTGTGGCTTTATAGAAAATTCCTACATTAGAAAAACCTCTGAGTGTGGTTAAAAAGCTCCAAATATGCACAATGCAGGGCTAGACAGCCTAGGACTTGTATGAAGAGCAAAGAGCTCTAGCAGACAAGTAGTTCCAGCCTACATCAAACAAACAGTCAACAGCAACCAAGAAGCCCCACAAACACAGCCAGGCCCTTGAGAGCCTGCTGATGTGTTTCCTCTGCAGACAGCTTCTACAATATGAGGTGCAGGTTAAGCAATCTTCCCTCCTACCCAGCACTTGTATTTAAGGGATTAGAAACAATGGAAAAATTTAAAAAGTAGCATCGCATGTATTTGTCAGACATATAGATTTGTACTGGATATAACTTCAAGCTCAAGGACAAAATTTGACCTTTGAGGTCAGGGTGGATGGACCTTTTAGGAGGCTCCCTGTGGCCCACCTTGTGGAATTCCTTAGTATCTACCTTCTAGAGAATTGCATGGGGTCCTGACTGTTAAGTGCCCCAAATTGCTTCTCAGGCCTGAGCTACCCAGACTGTTTTCCTTTAATTCTCAGAACTGCCGCAACCCCATTATCCATCAAGAAGTTTCTTCTCTCTCAAGACCAAAATTCAGTCTGCTCAGTTCCCCCCTTTCCTTGCAATCTTTGAAAACAAGTCCCCAGACCATTTTCACGGCTGAGAAACTAAACACTAGGAGAAGAGAGATGGAGGCACAGTCCCAAACAGTTTTTAAATCCCTTTCTTAGATGATACCCAGAGGCTGAAGTGGCCTCCAGTATTCTATTATTACTAAGTCAATGCCTTTTTGACCCCCATCTATCTCTATACTACGCTAATACTAATATCTTTTTTTCAAAAGATATTTTTCAAGCTACTATCGCATCCTGAAACCATGATTAGGAAAAAAGCAAATCCTGTCAACAAGAGTTCACATTACTAAAGCTCTTCAGAAAGAGAGATGTTAATCTCAAAAGGTTCTCTCCCAAAGATAGTTCATTTCTACACACATTTTCCAGTTAGCTATTTCAGCTACTTGGTCACTAAATTGATAGGTTCATCACCACCATTTTGGTAACACCTTTTGAAATATTAGATTTCTATTTATTGAGTGCCCCCACCACAGATATCAGCAATATCTCCCAAAGAAGAGTTAGGGCAGGGGCTTCCCTGGGGCCGCAGTGGTTGAGAGTTTGCCTGCCGATGCAGGGGACACAGGTTCGTGCCCTGGTCCAGGAAGATCCCACATGCCGCGGAGCGGCTGGGCCCGTGAGCCATGGCCGTTGAGCCTGCGCGTCCAGAGCTCTGCAACGGGAGAGGCCACAACAGTGAGAGGCCCGCGTACCGAAAAAAAAAAAAAATTTAGGGCAGGGTGCAGAGAACTGAATGAAATTGTAGCTTCACAGCTGCCATCATTTTTCTCCTGTCTAAAACCCAGGAAGCAGCAATGAGCAATGAATTGGTGCTTCATGTGGTTCTGCACTCACAAGTACTTCTGTACTCACAAGTACTACTAACCCAAGTCAAACAAACTTCACATATTTATGTAGAACCTTCCTTGGATGACAGACTAAACTGCTTCTTAACATTTGTGTCATGATTTTTTTACAATTTACTGCCAGAAAATATTATTAGCCTCACTTAATATTCAAAGATAGTAAAACACTGAAAAGTTTGCTTGGCCAGGGATTTTGGAAACAAAATGAAGATTACCACTCTGCCAGACACCAAGGCAGTGTACATACAAAGACTGATTTAACAGGGGGCTGTATAGAGTGGTGGTTAAGAGCTACAGTGCCTAGCCTTACCCCTTGCTCTCTGTGTGACTTTGGGACACTTACTGGATCTCTCTGTGTTTCAGTTTTCTCATGTGCAAACTGGGCTCAATCATAGGTTTGTTGTAAAGATTAAATAAGTTAATGAATGTAAAGTGCTTAAAACAGGGTCTTGCACATGGTAAATTACCCATAAAGGTTAACCATGATTATTGCTCTGCAGCATCAGGATAACTATCATCCAAAATATTTCTGGATCAGGAAGATTTAAGCCAACTCAGAAAGACTAGAGTACAGACTCTCAAAATTATGGTTCATATAAACACTTTTCAAGTACAGCTGCAGCTGCCTCTTAATTGGTGTTTCTGTCTTCAGACTTGTCAGCTGTCATCAATTCTCTTCATTTTGAAGGGATCCAATTTTCTATCATAAAACATAAACCTAATCCACTCACTTCCATGTTTAAGACCATTTGACAATTTCACACTGACCTGAGGGTGGAAATTCACAAGCCCCTCTGGTTCACAAGGCCTTTCACAACTTGGCTCCTTGCTTGCCTCTCTAGCTCCTCTTATCATCACCCTCTTGAATTTGATATTATGGGCATACTGAATGTGTTCAGTTGTTCCAACATGCCACACTCTCTCTTACCTAAAGACTTCCACATATGCTATTTTCTTTGGCTAGAAACTTCTATCATCTGCATCCCCATTCATGTCCATACCTCTTCTTGATGATATCTCATGACTTAGAAGTCACTTCTTCCATGAGGTCTTGATTGACCTTTTAGACTAGGTCTGCTGTAACTCCCCAACCCCAAAACAGTTGTATTTCCCTGTCATAATTAATCAAGCTATTACTTTCCTATGTTGCTTCTAAACTACAAATCTCTTGTTCACCACTATATCCCCAGTACCTAGCGCAATATCTGGTGCTTAGTAAACACTCAGTTACTCTGTTGAAAGAACGCAAGCTCAGTATGCATGGGCAAGACAGAATCTTAGACATGGGTTGACTTCAGAGTTCAACTTAATAGCCTTCTCACCCTAATCTCCAGGATCCTCCTTCCTAAAATTCCCAAGAACCTTCAGTGGGTTTTTGTGGTAGCCTCTTACAATATCTAAACTCTTTTTGTGCTGTATCAAGGTTGATATAAAATTATTTTCAAAAAACTGATGACATCTGATTTAGAAGTTAAGAGGGATGATGAATCTCATGTAGGGTTTCTTTGCTGTTTTGGGACTGGACATTGAATGTCTGATACAATGCATCAATCATCCTACTTTCCTTCCTACCAGAATAAAAATACTTCATATCTATAACATTTTATATTAAATTTTCAGGGATTAATGTTACCTGGATTAAGAAATATTGTGCCAAAAACTTTAAGTAATAAATCAAGGACAGAAATTTGTTGTGTGGTCTATGACAGGCGGATTTCTGTTATGGGCTTTAAAATCCAATTATTTTCTTCACATTAAAGAAGAGTTCTAATCAAATACAATGAGAATAATTACTTTTAATACATTTATCAAAAGTAAAGGAAAAACACACCCTGATTTTTTCATTGGACTGGTCTCTCTGAATACACACTATTTTAAAGACATAATCTCGTTGAGTGTTCATGACCACCCAGGACATATACACATTTAGCTTCGTGGGCAACAAAGTTAAATATAAAATATAAACTATATTTGAAATATAAACTATAAAAAGCAGAAATCTGTGATTAAAAAACTAAATACAAGTAGAAGTGCCTGATGAACATAGATGTAAAAATCCTCAACAAAATAGTAGCAAACAGAATCAAACAGCACATTAAAAGGATCATACACCATGATCAACTGGGATTTATCCCAGGAATGCAAGGATTCTTCAATATATTCAAATCAAGAGATGTGATAAACCATATTAAAAAATTGAAGGAGAAAAACAACATGATCATCTCAAAAATGCAGAAAAAGCTTCTGACAAAATTCAACAGCCATTTATGAAAAAAACCCTCCAGAAAGTAGGCATAGAGGAAACTGACATCAACATACTAAAGGTCATATATGACAAACCCACAGCCAATATCGTTCTCAATGGTGAAAAAATGAAACCATTTCTACTAAGATCAGGAACAAGACAAGGTTGTCCACTCTCACC
This sequence comes from Neophocaena asiaeorientalis asiaeorientalis, assembly GCF_003031525.2. NCBI lineage: Eukaryota > Metazoa > Chordata > Mammalia > Artiodactyla > Phocoenidae > Neophocaena > Neophocaena asiaeorientalis. The sequence continues at coordinate 1,458,389 of NW_020174826.1, forward strand.
ACGATTATTCAATATAGTTTTGGATGATTTAGTCACAGCTATCAGAGAGGAAAAAGAAATAAAAGGAATACAAATCAGAAAAGAAGAAGTAAAGCTGTCACTGTTTGCAGATTACATGATACTATATATAGAGATTCCTAAAGACTCTACCAGAAAACTACTAGAGCTAATCAATGAATCTGGTAAAGTAGCAGGATACAAAATTAATGCACAGAAATCTCTTGCATTCCTATGCACTAATGATGAAAAATCTAAAAGAGAAATTAAGGAAACACCGCCACTTACAATTGCAACAAAAAGAATAAAATACCTAGGAATAAACCTACCTAAGGAGACAAAAGGCCTGTATGTAGAAAAGTATAAGACACTGATGAAAGAAATTAAAGATGATACAAACAGATGGAGGGACATACCATGCTTTTGGATTGGAAGAATCAACATTGTGAAAATGACTCTACTACACAAAGCAATCTACAGATTCAGTGCAATCCCTATCAAATTACCAATGACATTTTTCAAAGAACTAGAGCAAAAAATTTCATAATTTGTATGGAAACACAAAAGACCCTGAATAGCCAAAGCAATCTTAAGAAATAAAAATGGAGCTGGAGGAATCAGGCTCCCAGACTTCAGTCTATACTACAAACCTACAGTAATCAAGACAGTATGGTACTGGCACAAAAACAGAAATATAGATCAATGGAACAGGATGGATAGCCCAGAGATTATCCCACACATATATGGTCACCTTATCTTTGACAAAGGAGGCAAGAATGTACAATGGAGAAAAGACAGCCTCTTCAATAATTGGTGCTGGGAAAACTGGAGAGCTACATGTAAAAGAATGAAATTAGAACACTCCCTAAGTCCATACACAAAAATAAACTCAAAATGGATTAAAGACCTAAATGTAAGGCCAGACACTATAAAATTCTTAGAGGAAAACATAGGAAGAACACTCTATGACATAAATCACAGCAAGATATTTTTTAACCCACATCCTAGAGAATGGAAATAAAAACAAAAATAAACAAATGGGACCTAATGAAACTTAAAATCTTATGCACAACAAAGGAAACTATAAACAAGACAAAAAGACAACCCTCAGAGTGGGAGAAAATATTTGCAAATGAAGCAACCGACAAAGGATGAATCTCCAAATTTTATAAGCAGTGCATGCAACTCAATATCAAAAAAAAAAACAACCAACCCAATCCAGAAATGGGCAGAAGACCTAAATAGACATTTCTCTAAAGAAGATATACAGATTGCCAAGACACACATGAAAGAATACTCAACATCACTAATCATTAGAGAAATGCAAATCAAAACTACAATGGGGTTTCCCCTGTGGTGCAGTTGTTAAGAATCCGCCTGCCAATGCAGGGGACAAAGGTTCAAGCCCTGGTCCAGGAAGATCCCACACACCATGGAGCAATGAAGCCCATGCACCACAACTATTGAGCCTGAGCTCTAGAGCCCGCGAGCCACAACTATGGACACCCATGTGCCTAGAGCCCATGCTCCACAACAAGAGAAGCCACTGCAATGAGAAGCCCATGCCCTGCAATGAAGAGTAGCCCCCACTCACCACAACTAGAGAAAGCACACACGCAGCAAGGAAGAGTCAATGCAGCCAAAACTAAATAAATAAAATAAATAAATAAATTAAAAAAAAATCATATTTAAAAATCCTATTAATGAGATTAAAAAAAAAACTACAATGAAGTTTCACCTCACACCAGTCAGAATGGCCATCATCAAAACATCTACAAACAATCAATGCTCAGGAGGGTGTAGAGAAAAGGGAACCCTCTTGCACTGTTGGTGGGAATGTAAATTGATACAGCCACTATGGAGAACAGTATGGAGGTTCCTTCAAAAACTAAAAATAGAACTACTATGTGACCCAGTAATCTCACTACTTGGCATATACCCTGAGAAAACCACAATTCAAAAAGAGTCATGTACCACAATGTTCATTGCAGCTCTATTTCCAATAGCCAGGACATGGAAGCAACCTAAGTGTCCATCGACAGAAGAATGGATAAAGAAGATGTGGCACATATATACAATGGAATATTACTCAGCCATAAAAAGAAATGAAATTCAGTTATTTGTAGTGACGTGGGTGGACCCAGAGTCTGTAATACAGAGTGAAGTCAGAAAGAGAAAAACAAATACCACATCCTAACACATATATATGGAATCTAAAAAAAAAAAAATTCTGAAGAAACTAAGGGTAAGACAGGAATAAAGACACAGATGTACAGAATGGACTTGAGGACACGGCGGGGCAGGCGGTGCAGAATGGTAAGCTGGGACGAAGTGAGAGAGTGGCATGGACTTATATATACTACCAAATGTAAAACAGATAGCTACTGGGAAGCAGCCGCATAGCACAGGGAGATCAGCCCGGTGCTCTGTGACCACCAGAGGGGTGGGATAGGGAGGGTGGGAGGGAGATGCAAGAGGGAGGAGATATGGAGATATATGTATATGTATAGCTAATTCACTTTGTTATACAACAGAAACTAACACACCATTGTAAAGCAATTATGCTCCAATAAAGATGTTTAAAAAGAAAAAAAGTAGAATTGCCAGGAGATACTTAGAATAAATAGGAAAACAAATATTCAAAAACTGGAGAGCTCTTACAATTCATTCTATGAGTTTGGTATAGACACAATTTTACATCAAATTTGGGGATTGATCAGACCAAGACAGAAAGAAAGAGTGAGAGAGATTGAAAGAAACCAGGCAGAGACAGTGACTCAGAGACAGTAGATAAAATTCCATTATTTCTACTTATATTTTTGAAATAAATGTTAAATGGTAACTCTCCCTATTTGATTCTTGATGAGTCCAGAGGAAGAACCTTGATAAGTTATTTTTCAAGTAATAGGATATCACTTCCCTTGTCTATATTATTTCCTTAAATGGTTGACCTTTGGCCAAAGTGAGACAGGTGACTCATTTCCACATAACCTAGGAGTCTCTGGTTTTTTGAAGCCATTTTTTAAAAGTTAGTCTCCTACTAATAACTTTCACACAAACTAATTTTTATTAAAGGACAGGTTTTTCAAACAGTAATGAACATGTTATATTGCATTTTATCACCAAGAAATAACTATTGTAAAGATCCTAGGTTAAGACAGGCATAGAAATAGAAATATTAATAGAATATTAATAAACATATTAAGTAGGAGCCACTGACTCCTCTTTTGCAAAAAATAAACCCCCCATAAGATATTCAGAAAACAATTTTCTATCAGTCAATGTCAGCTTCCCATAAATATAAAGTAATATTTATTCATTTATGTATAATACATGGCACATAGTACCTATTGTAGTTGGTTAATAAATATTTGTTGAATAAATAAATGAATATGTAGGTAAAAGATGACTAATTTCTTGGAAGCAATGATCTCAACTGGAATAAAATTGTCAAGTTTGATAATCCGAGTTTTCACTTAGAAACTATTTACAATTCAAAGAAAGAAAGAGAGAAAAGAGAAACTCTTTTTGCCAGTCTCAAGTCTATATCTACTAATTTCTACCTGATAGCAGTGAGGATGGAATGATAGAGGAAAAATTATTTGTGCAAGTGATCACAATTCTAAGGCCCTCCATGAGTAGATTTCTAATTATTCTGAATCACTGTTTTTAATCTGAAGTTGATTAAAAATAGGTTCCCAGGGAAACTTCAAAATAAAATTAAACCGTTAAATCCTTTAGTGAATGAAAAAGGACAATAATGTTCAGTTGATACCCATGCTCAGCTTTCTTCCTATTACAGTTTAACTGCTAAAAGCTATTGCTATTTAGTCTATTTTTTCTCCATGAGAAACCTTTTAAGATCATAAAAGAGAATATACTATTTTATGTAGTAGGAGATTCTTTTTAAGCATTGAAAACTTTTCTTTTACATGTAAATGTATTAAATATACTGGGACAAAAAGAAATTCTTAACTTGAACATATTCTGAATCTGTTAGAGTAAGGAAATATTCACATTTACATCTTAACATTGCATTTCATGTTTTTTAATTCATAGGAGTAGATAACTATTTTAAAAAAGAAACAACTTTTGAAACTGTTTAACTGAGAGTCCAAAGCCAGATTTATCATTTATTCTGTCCCCAACGAGAAGAGTCAGATTTGTCAGTGGCATCACCTTTTCTGTGGTCAGTCGGCCAGGTTCTAAAGTCTAAAAGTCACAAGCAATATACCTTTGCATGCCTTTCTTTTACCTAATCAATATATCCGACTTCTATAACAATCCATCAAGTAACCAAGTCGTTATTGAATGTATTCCAGTAATTGCTACAGTAGTGAGAACAATGTCCTTGCCTCAGAGGAGTTTACAGTTTAGATCTGGAGACAAGATTAATATACTAGTGAAACAATTAGCAAAATATAAGAGATGGCATATAATTTAGTGGTACATTTTGAAAGTATAAACCATACTTATAGAAATTTGGAGAAAAAAGATGAACAGGAAAGAAGAAAAGGTTAGTGATTACATCATAATAATTATTATTTTATGGCAGGTGTTTATATACATTACTGCTAAACTTTGAAAGTTGGGTTTTTATATTGGCTCTATTTTACAGCCAATGAAATTAGGGTTCAGGGAAGAACAATGACCACCCATAGTCCTCATAGCTAGATAGTCGAAGGATTTAACCTTGACCAGTTCCTGAATTCTTTCCACATTGCAGCACTACTTTTCATTGAGTTGAGTGGACCTTGATGCCTGGAAAACTTTACTAGGCAGAGGGGAGGGGCAGGGCTAATCAAGCAAAATGCATAGTATAAGGTATGGAGTAGGAGAAATCTCTCCCTTCTCATTGAACTTGTAATATGTGCTAGATGCTATGCTAGGTCCTGGAATCAGTGGAAAGCAAAAGAGTCATGACCTCTGCCTTCATGAAGTTTAGGCCAGGCAACATGAGCATTAATCAAACACAAAACAAATATAAAATTGTAGCTGATTCAAGAGCTGCAGAGAAGAGATACATATTACAACGAGAAGGCAGAATGAGAAATTTAACGTAAAAAGGAAGGTCAGGGAATGCTTTCATGAGACATATAGATGTATATACAATTATACAAGCATGGAAAAAAGATGCAGAAGATCACACATTAGGTGCTGGTGAAGATTGGTTATGGAGAGTGTGTTAGGGGACAGTGGAAGAGAAGAAACTCAAAAGAAAGTAGTCCTCTGTCATTAAAACAGAATGCACTTGCATTCCTATGTACTAATGATGAAAAATCTGAAAGAGAAATTAAGGAAACACTCCCATTTACCATTGCAACAAAAGGAATAAAATACTTAGGAATAAACCTACCTGAGGAGACAGAAGACCCATATGCAGAAAAGTATAAGACACTGATGAAAGAAATTAAAGATGATACAAACAGATGGAGAGATATACCATGTTCTTGGATTGGAAGAATCAACATTGTGAAAATGACTATAATACCCAAAGCAATCTACAAATTGAGTGCAATCCCTATCAAACTACCAATGGCATTTTTCACAGAACTAGAACAAAAAACTTCACAATTTGTATGGAAACACAAAAGACCCAAATAGCCAAAGCAAACGTGAAGTAAAACAGAGCTGGAGGAATCAGGTTCCCTGAATTCAGACTATACTACAAAGCTACAGTAATCAAGACAGTGTGGTACTGGCACAAAAACAGAAATATAGATCAAAGGAGCATGATGGATAGCCCAGAGATAAACCCACGCACATATGGTCACCTTATCTTTGATAAAGGAGGCGAGAATATACAATGGAGAAAAGACAGCCTCTTCAATAAGTGGTGCTGGGAAAACTGGACAGGTACATGTAAAAGATGAAATTAGAATACTCCTTAACACCATGTACAAAAATAAAGTCAAAATGGATTAAAGACCTAAATGTAAGGCCAGACACTATCAAACTCTTAGAGGAAAACATAGGCAGAACACTCTATGACATAAATCACAGCAAGCTCCTTTTTTACCCACATCCTAGAGAAATGGAAATAAAAACAAAAATAAACAAATTGGACATAATGAAACTTACAAGCTTTTGCACAGCAAAGGAAACTATAAACAAGACAAAAAGACAACCCTCAAAATGGGAGAAAATATTTGCAAATGAAGCAAATGACAAAGGATTAATCTTCAAAACATACAAGCAACTCATGCAGCTCAATATCAAAAAAAATAACCAACCCAATCCAAAAATGGGCAGAATACCTAAATAGACATTTCTCCAAAGAATACCTACAGATTGCCAACAAACACATGAAAGGATGCTCAACGTCACTAATCATTAGAGAAATGCAAATCAAAACTACAATGAGGTATCACCTCATACCAGTCAGAATGGCCATCATCAAAAAATCTATAAGCAGTCAATGCTGGAGAGGGTGTGGAGAAAAGGGAACCCTCTTGCACTGTTTGTGGGAATGTAAACTGACACAGCCACTATGGAGAACAGTATGGAGGTTCCTTCAAAAACTAAAGTAGATCTACCATACGACCCAGCAATCCCATTACTGGGCATATACCCTGAGAAAACCATAATTCAGAAAGAGTCATGTACCACAATGTTCATTGCTGCATTATTTACAATAGTCAAGACAAGGAAGCAACCTAAGTGTCCATCAACAGATGAATGGATAAAGAAGATGTGACATTTTATATACAATGGAATATTACTCAGCCATAAAATGAAACAAAATTGAGTTATGTGCAGTGAGGTGGGTGGACTTTGAGACTGTCATACGGAGTGAAGTAAGTCAGAAAAAGAAAAACAAATACCGTATGCTAACACATATATATGGAATCTAAAAAAAAAAAAGGTTCTGAAGAACCTAGGGGAAGGACAGGAATAAAGATGTAGATGTAGAGAACGGACTTGAGGACATGGGGAGGGGGAAGGGTAAGCTGGGACGAAGTGAGAGAGTGACATGGATATATATACAATACCAAATGTAAAGTAGATAGCTAGTGGGAAGCAGCTACATGACACAGGGAGATCCGCTCGGTGCTTTGTGTCCACCTAGAGGAGTGGGATAGGGAGTGTGGGAAGGAGACTCAAGAGGGAGGAGAAATAGGGATAAATGTATATGTATAGTTGATTCACTTTGTTGTACAGCAGAAACTAACACACCATTGTAAAGCAATTATTCTCCAATAAAGATGTTAAAATAAAATAAAGTCATTTGTGGAAAAAAACCAAACAAACTGAATGCACACATTGGAAGTAATGGTAACTAAATGCTATGGGTAGTTTTCTCAAAGTGATGAAATTTCAGGTGTTTTTTTCTGCTCTTTCTTATGATTTCTATACTGTTTGAGTTCTTTTTTATAGGAAGCATATGTTATTTATCTAAATTTTATTGTGAAGGGAAAGTATTTTCCTAAAGAAATTGCTCTTTAAAAATATTCATTTAAGAAGTAAGCAATGACTTTCAGGTTATTTGTATTTATTTCAAGAATTTTATAATCTCAAGATGTCACAGAGAAAAACAATTGTAACTCTTCCATCAAACAGACCATTTTTGAGAATAGTATAGTTGTAAAAAAGAGAAAGCAGGTACTTAGGGAATGTGTGACAGTAAAGGGAATAGATGGATTCATAGGATTAATAAACTGGAGGGGAATAAGGACAGAATTTATTGGTGCATTGGACATGGAAGATGAGAGATGGAGACTTGTCCAAGAAGTGAGCATCACATATTTTTTAAAGATTGGGGTTAACATTTTACTGATTTGATTTCACCCACTTGGTGGGTATTGGCAAGTAAGAAAGAACACTGCAGTTAGGTGAATAAATAATTTGCCTTGATTCCTCAGTAGACAATTTTTATTTTAAGCAGTAATAGATTTTGCTTCACCATTAGCAATTTTATCATGGCTGATGGGAAGACAGAGTACAGTTAAGATTGAAAGAGGAGACTTCCCTGGTGGTGCAATGGTTAAGAATCCATCTGCAAATTCAAGGGACATGGGTTCGAGCCCTGGTCCGGGAAGATCCCACATGCTGAGGAGCAACTAAGCCCATGTACGGCAACTACTGAGCCTGAGCTCCAGAGCCCATGAGACACAACTACTGAGCCTGCATGCCACAACTACCAAAGCCCATGTGCCTAGAGCCTGTACTCCGCAACAATGAAGCCACTGCAATGAGAAGCCCACTCACCGCAACGAAGAGTAGCTCCTGCTTGTCACAAATAGAGAAAGCCCATGTGCAGCAATGAAGACCCAACACAGCCAAAAATAAATAAATTTATTAAAAAACAAAAGATCAAGAGAGAATTCAAGTTCTTTATTGGGAGGAAGAGGTAACAAGCAGAGAATAATTCTCTAGATAATATTAAAAATATAAAATATCTGAAAAAAATTGGAAACAAAGGTCTTTAATAGAAATGACTAATTGAAACAGTAAAACTCTGTGAGTGCTCTGAAGAACAATGGAGAAAATGAGGTAAGTGCAGAGTGATGGGATGGAGAGTAGTAAGAGAAGTAAGTCCAAAAGCACAAGATAAATTCCAAATGTAAAGGTAGGATGGAGGGAGGGAAATGTTCCAAGAAAGAAAATAATGTCCACAGAGAAAAAGAATAACATTGCTACATTGTAGCAACTCCTACACTGTAAAAATCCTACATTATGAATATAAAAAGAGGAGAGATAAAGGCAGCAATTAAAGCAATTACCTCTATACTGTACATCCAAATACACTCTACTGCTGGAAAGAATCAAGCATCTTTTCATCAAGAATGAAACACCTGAAAGTGAGTTTAAAAGCTGGCCTTGGAACCTTTTGATTTCTGATATACAAAATAAATAGCTAAAAGTCTGAAAATTTACTGAGGTGGCATGACAATGGAAAGAGCTTTGAGTTTTGTTTTCAGGCCGCCATGAAATAATCTCCAGGCCTTACACTACTGTCTGTGTAACCTTGGTCAAATCACTTAACTTTCTGTATCAGATTCCTTAACTGTAGGCTGTGAATAATAATAATAATAATAATAATACCTTGTTTTTTTGTGAAGATTAAATAAGATGATGCAAGTAAGTGCCTGCCATATAGTCATTCAATAAATGTATTTCCTTATTTAATTAAACATTTTCTTTAGAAATTATATATTTTTTAGAAATTATATACATATTGTCTTGATACAAAATTTGGCTTGTCTATCATCTTTGTCAGAGAAAATTAGAACCAATTATTTTTTCAGCAATTATAACTAAGGAGAAACCATTTCCTGTCACTTTAAAGAAAATCTCCTAAAATTGTCTTCTTTATAAATCCCTCAAACTATGCTAATCTTCTTAATTATAATGTAGACTTTGTTGATTCCTCACTCTCCCTACAAGGAAGAGTCCTCAGCCCCAATCAGCACTGCAAATTGTGGAATGGTCTGATTTAGGAGGAAATTGTGGTGGTGCCAATGAAATGCCTTCACAGGAAGGAAAAGAATTTTAAATGTAACTCTTAGGAAGTAGCTTATTTGATTCTCTCCATATCTTCATGAAGTAGATATGCTCAAAGAAAATAAATGGATTTCAGAAATTATTGGAGTGAAAGGTACATTTAAAAATTGAGTGAATAATAAGGAAATTTGATGACTACAGGTTAGTTCCAATGACGAAATGGAATCAATAACTGGAGAACTGGTTATAGATTAGAGTGAGTCTTGGTAAGGTTGTAAGACTTCTATTTTCAGTCTCTAAGAATGTGGCAAAAAGTATACCTCTATAGGATGTAATCAAATAGTGCTTCTCTTAGTTATATACTCAGTTCTTTCTAATTTTTAAATTTAAAAAAATAAGGATAATGTGATATGTGAGAACTGCCCAGAAAATCTGTTAGGTGATTATGGAGAAATACTAAGAGAAAAAAGACCAGGTGTTACTCACTAAGTCTGCCTAAGTTTTTTGCAGAGACTTGGTAGGACCATAAGGAAAAAAAGGGGGATTATAGGCATGATTCTAGTGGAGTATGGGAAAACAGGAACATTGAGAATAGCCACAATCAGATGGTCAAGAAGAGAGGCAGGTGTAGAGGGCTAGGGTCCTGCATAGCTCAATGGAACTAGGATGCCTATTAAAACAAAGATTTCTCTCCCTGGCTTCAATCTTTTCCCATATAGATAGCTTCAGATTTTCCGGATTGACTCCACACTTTGTAGGAACTCTCTGGAGTTGAAACTCTACCAAGCCCCTTTTCCTCTAAAATATGAGTTGGTAAGTGGAAGTCTTTGAGGCTGAGTAGGTGGTTATTTGATCTACAGGGGACTCAAGTTTTGCCTGCCCAGAATTTATTCCCCCTTATTTTGATAATAGCATCCTGGTTCCTTTTCACTTTATTTTTTCCTTGAAAACAGTGATTTTCCAGAGATGTGTATGAGCTCCAAGCCAGGCTAACATAATTCAAGACCAGAATTTTGCTGGTACTACTCTGAAAGAAAGCCAGCCTCTTGGCATTTGCCAAGGTGGTGGCAATATGAACCTTGAGCCTCTCGTAACCATCTTGACCTCTCAGCAAGAGAGCCTGCACAAGAGAATAGCCAACATAGAGAAAGAAGAGGTGAGAGATGATAGACAGATTCCTAGCACCACTGTTTGGGCACTTTGCTCCAACACACATGAAGCCTACCTCTGGACTTTTCAGATACATGAACCAGATAATTATTTCTTTAAGTCAGTTTAATTTATGTTTCTGTCACTCACAACCAGTAAAGTCCTTCCTAGTACATCTTCTGCCCTGCTGTGAACTCTGCTAAGTAAGACTTAGGAGAAGTTGAGGGAAATCTATAAAAAGAATGTTATTCTCTCCCTCCTTAGTTTCCTTGGCTCCTCTGGCACCATGCCTCATTTGGCGTATAAGCATGCTAAACTAACATCATTGACACCATGTGTCAGCTAACTTGTGCCTTTCTGTGGAAAACAGTATACATCTGTTGGGCTTTGTCTGCTTATGCCAAAGAGGCAACTTAATGCCTGGACAGAGGTCAGCCCGCCATCTGGTTCTAACAGGTAAGTCTTGATCATAAAATGCTCCATCCGGACTCTTCGTTCTCTGTGAGTTTGCTCATGGGCAGTTTGGGCTTTGTCTAAATACTTGGAGTACTCTTCTGCCAGTGTTCCTTTGCCCAATCTATATTGCTAAAGCTCAACCCTGACACAGCCAGTGTGTCCACCACACTTTAGCCTGTATTCTCTGGACTTTGATTTTCACTGTGCTCTCTTGATATACAGCTACACCACCTTTTTTCCATTTCCTGATTTCATGACTCTAAGTCATGCCATACTTCCTTAGCTTAGCACTTGGGACTGGGGTCTGCCCTATCCTCCAGGCACTTGGTGTTGCTCTCTTAGTGTTCAGTGCTAGTTGAAGATGTATAGGCTACGTTAATAGGGAAATCTCTCTTACCCACTATTGGAGCTATTGGAATTGGAATGACCTTTCTAGTCATAATGCAGTGCAGGCTTTGGTCTTCAGGCCAACCTACTAAATACTTATTCCTTGGGTACTGATCCTGCCTTCTTTTCCTAATGCCCATAAAATGTGTCTACTTAAGGAGGGCAATGGGTAACTCAAGGGAGAAGGCAGTTTCATCAACCAACTAATCAAGCTTTAAAATTTAACTGTTATGCACAAGTATAAGATGAACGGATTTTCCTGTTTCAGAAGGAATAAAATTCTATCATCTAAAACAAACCCTTTGATATTATTACTCTCCAATTATTATGGGACTTTATCTCATTATTGGTGCATAACAACTGTCTTCAAATATTAGAAAGACTTGTTATAAAATATTCGTATTCTGCATGGCCCTAAGAAATTGAACAAATGAAGTGAAACTTTAGAGAGAAAAGTTTCATGTTAAGTTAAGAAAGAAAATTTTAAACTTTCAAGTCTAGCTCAAGATGAACTATGATTTTTTTGTAGGTGGTAATTTTTTGTGTGTGTGTGTTGGTGTGCTTCAGTGATTTAACAAGTACTGGGTTGAAATCCCAGTGCTCAGCATCCAAAAAAATTATTTTAGTCTGGAATAAGGAACACCTGATCTGAAGACATCAGTTGTCCATCTCTATCATAGGCTTCCATCTGTAGGCCCCAAGAAACTTTCCTGTGTGTTCACTGTCTGATATAACAGCAAAACTTCCATCTGGTCTACTGTTTGGTCTATCCTGACAATTTGGAACTCCAAATTGCTATACTGGAAGAATCATTTTTGCCTCCAGGGGATCATTCTCCCTGCCTGTGCTGTGAATCTCTTCTACAAGAAATTATGCTAATTTCTTCATGTATTCCTCTAACTGACTGAAAAATGTGGACATGCTGGCTTTCTGATAAGTGAAAACACTTCTTTTGATGTTGAAGAATAATTGATTAGATTAGTTGCAGGTGTACAACATAGTGATTCAATATTGCTATACATTACAAAATGATCACAGTAAATCTAGTTACCATTTATCATCATACAATGTTATTACAATATTGACTGTATTCCTCATGCAGTACAGTTCATCCCCATGACTCATAGCAATTCACAATTTTTAACAATATTTGCAGTTATTATAAAATATTAGCTATATTCCCTATGCTGTCAACATATCCTTGTAGCTTATTCATTTTATACATAGTATTTTGTACCTCTAGTCCCCCAACCGTATATTGACCCTCTCCCCTCTCTCTCCCCATTGGTAACCACTATTTTGTTCTCTACATCTGTAAGTCTGCTTCTTTTTTGTTATATTCACCAGTTTGTTGTATTTTTTAGATTCCACATGTAAGTGATATCACACAGTATTCGCCTTTTTTATTTTACTTATTTCACCTAGCATTATATCCTCCAAAAGTCCATCCATGTTGTTGCAAATGGCAAAATTTTATTCTCTTTATGGCTGAATAGTATTATACTGTATGTATGTACCACATCTTCCTTATTCATCCATCTATTGATGGACTCTTAGGTTGCTTCCAAATCTTGGCTATTGTAAATAATGCTGCAGTGAACATGGGGGTGCATGTATCTTTTTGATTTTGTTTTCTTCAGAAAAATACTCAGAAGTGAAATAGCTAGATTGTATGGTAGTTCTATCATTAATTGTTTGAGGAAACTCTACACTATGTTTTCATAGTAGCTGTACCAAATTGCATTCCCACCAAGAGTGCATAAGGTTTCCCTTTACTCCACATCCTGACCAACATTTGCTATTTGTTGTATTTTTGATAGTACCCATTCTGACAGGTGTGAGGTGATATCTCATTGTGGTTTTCATTTGCAGTTTGCTGATAATTAGTGACCTTGAGCATATTTTCATGTGTCTGATGGCCATCTTTATTTCTTCTTTGGAAAAATATCTATTCAAGTCCTCTGCCCTTTTTTACTTGTTTTTTTTTTTTTGTGTTTTTTTTTTTTTGAGGTTGACTTGTATGAGTTCCTTGTATATTTTGGATACTGACTTCCAAAATATAGTTTGAAAATATCTTCTCACATTCAGTAGGCTGCCTTTTCATTTTTCTCATATTTTCTTTCACTGTGTAAAAGCTTTTAAGTTTGATGTAGTCTTATTTATTTATTTTTGCTTTTGTTTCCCTTGCCTGAGGAGACAAATCCAAAAAAATATTGCTAAGACTAATGTCAAATAGCATACTGCCTGTGTTATCTTCTAAAGGTTTTATGGTTTAAGGCCTTACATTTATGTTTTTAATCCATTTTGAGTATATTTTTTATATGGCATGAGAAAGTAGTCCAGTTTGATTATTTTGTAAGTAGCTGTCTGGTTCTCCCAATACCATTTATTGAAGAAGCTGTCTTTTCTCCATTGTATGTCCTTGCCTCCTTTGTCATAAACTAATTGAACATATAAACATGGGTTTATTTCTGGGCTCTTAATTCTGTTCCTCTGATCTATGTTTTCATGCCAGTACCATACTGTTTTGATTACTGTAGCTTTGAGGTATAGTTTGAAATGAGGGAGTGGGATACATCCAGTGTTGTTTTTCTTTCTCAAAATTGTTTAGATTATTCAGGGTCTTTTGTGTTTCCAGGCAAATTTTAGAATTATTTGTTCTGTTCTGTGGAAATTACCATTGGTATTTTGATAGGGATTACACTAAAACTGTAGATTGCTTTGGGTGGCATGGACATTTTAACAATATTAATTCTTCCAATCCCTTAGCACAGTATATATTTCCCTTTGTATGTTGTCATCTTCAATTTCTTTCATCAACGTTTTATAGTTTTCCAAATGGGTCTTTTACCTCCTTGGTTAGATTTATACCTAGGTATTTTATTAGTTTTGATGCAACTGTAAATGAGATAGTTTTCATAATTTCTCTTTCTGATAGTTTGTTCTTAGTGTACAGAAATGCAACAGATTTCTGTATGTTAATTTTTTATCCTACAACTTTACTGAATTCATTGAAAGTTCTAGTAGTTTTTGGCGATGTCTTTAGAATTTTCTATATATAGTATCTATACTATATAGAATTTTCTATATATAGTATCATGTCATCTGCAAACAATGACAGTTTTACTTATTCCTTCCAATCTAAATTATTTTACTTCCTCTGCTAGTCTAATTGCCGTGGCTAAGACTTCCAGTACTATGTTGAATAGGAGTGGTAGATTGAGCATACTGTTGAATATGATGTTAGCTGTGCATTAGTTATTTATGCCTTTATTATGTTGAGGTATATTACTTCTACACTCATTTTGCTGAGAGGTTTTAAAATCATAAATTGGTGTTGAATTTTGTCAAAAGTTTTTCTCCATCTGTTTAGATGATCATATGATTTTTACTCTTCCATTTGTTAACATGGTGTATCCTATTAATTGATTTGCTGATATTAAACCATCCTTGCATCTGGGGGATAAATCTGGGATGAATCCCACTTGATCATGTTGTTTGATCCTTTTAATGTATTGTTGAATTCAATGTGCTAAAATTTTGTTGAGGATTTTTGCACCTATGTTCACCAGAGATATGGGCCTATCATTTTCTTTTTCTGTGGGGTCTTTGTCTAGTTTTGGTATCAGGGTAATGCTGGCCTCTTGCAATGAGTTCAGAAGCACTCCTTCCTCTTCAATTTTTTTTTTTGGTGGGGGGGAGGAATAGTGTGAGAAGGATAGGCATTAACTCTTCTAAATATTTGAGAGAATTCACCTGTGAAGCCATCTGGTCCTGAACTTCTGTTTGTTTTTTACTGATTATTTTTCATTACTGGTAATAGGTCTGTTAATATTTTCTATTTCTCCCTGATTCAGTCTTGGGAGATTTATGTTTCTAGGAACTCATCCATTTCTTCTAGGTTGTCCATTTTATTGGTGTATAATTGTTCTTAGCAATCTCTTATGATCCTTTCTATTTCTATAACATGGGTTGTAACTTCTTTTTCATTTCTTATTTTATTGATTTTGGACCTCTCTCTTTTTTTAATTTCTTATTTTATTGATTTGGGACCTCTCCTTTTTTCTTGATGAGTCTGTCTAAAGTTTTATCAATTTTGTTTATCTTTTCAAAGAATCAGCTCTTAGTTTCATTGATTTTTTTTGTCTCTTTTTTAGTCTCTATTTCATTCATTTCTCCTATGTTCATTATTATTGCTTTCTTCATACTAACATTAGATTTTGTTGGCATGTCTTTTTCTAGTTCCTCTAAGTGTAAGATTAAGCTGTTTCTCTGGGATTTTTCTTCTTTCCTGAGGTAGGCTTGTATCTCTATAAACTTCCCTCTTACAACTGTTTTTGCTGTGTCCCATAGATTGTGGATTGTTGTGTTTCTATTTTCATTTGTGTGATTTCCTCTTTGATTTCTTCAGTGACTCATTAGTTATTTAGTATATATAACTGTATATATTTACGTGCTCCCATGTTGGATTTAAATATATTTATAAATGTTATATATCCTTATTGCATTTATCTCTTTATCATTATGTAATGTCCTACTTTGGCTCTTGTTACAGTCTTTGTTTAAAAGTCTATTTTATCTGATATAAATATTGCTACCCTGGTTTTCTTTCCATTTCTGCTTGCATGGAATACCTTTTTGCATCCCCTCACTTTCAGTCTTTGTGTGTCTTTAGACCTGAAGTAAGTCTCTTGTAGGCAGCATACATATGGGTCTTATTTTTGTATCCATTCAGGCATTCTGTGCTGTTTGATTGGAGCATTTCATCCATTTACATTTAAAGTAGTTATTGATAAGTATGTATCAATTGCCATTTTGTTAATTGTTTTCAGTTCATTTTTATAGTTCTTTATTGTTCTTTCCTTTTTCTTTTGCACTCTTCCAATGTGATTCGATGCTATGTTTAGTGTTATTTTTAGATTCCTTTCTCTATTTTGTGTGTATATCTATTATAGATTTGTGTTTGTGGTTACCATGAGGTTTATATATAACAATATATATATGTGCATATATATATGTATATATATACACACACACACACGATAATTATACTTTACTGATCTCTTAAGTTCAAATGCATTCTAACAGACCTGCACCCCCACCCAACATTTAATATTTTTTATTTCACATTTTGCATTTAAAAAAATATCCCTTAACTACTTATGGTGGATTAGATGATTTTACTACTTTTGTCTTTTAACCTGCCTACTAGTTTTGTGAGTGATTGATCTACCACCTTTACTGTGTTTTCCTTTACTAATGAGATATTTACCTTCATAATTTTCATATTTCTGGTTGTGGTCTTTCTTTTCCACTTAGAGAACTCCCTTTAACATTTATTGTACAGACATTTTAGTGGTACCAAACTCTTTTAGATTTTGCTTGTCTTAAAACTATCTCTCCTTCAAATCTGAATGTTACCCTTGTTGGGTAGAATATTTTTCATTATATATATATTTCCTTTTATCACTTTAAATATAGTGACATAACCACTTTGAAAACATTTGGAAAGAAAGAAGGAAAACATTGAAATATATCTTGTTGGTTAAATTTTCCTCTTTAACTTGCAAGTTAAATTTTCCTCTTTTGTCACATAAATAATATTTTTAAAATATTTTGCTTGATCATGAGAAGCAAATATTTTTTTAGAAATGTAGTCATAGCTGTGCCTATAGTGCAACATAATAAAGCACTTTAAATTTCAAAAATTAAGTAAATCATTTCTTGTAAAATGACTCAAAAAAATCCATCAGTTAAACCTACAAATTTTCAGAGCTCATATTTTATTTTGCCAGATTTGAAAATAAATCAAGTAGATCACTATATACATTGATTGCTCAGAGAAAATTCTGTGTCCCGCATTACCTACATCTCTCAGGTAACACTGATTTGGAGTTCAGCACACACATCTGAATTGTCCAGATAATTGCTGCAATTTCCTATTTTACTACAGTAATATAAAAATGGACTTAGAACAATTTTTAAATGAAGCAAACTGAGATGAAATCTAAGAAACAAGGTAAAATTCTACTTTCTTATTAATGGCAGAATTAGAATTATTTATAACCTATGCTTTGTTTTAATTCTGCAAACTCTTTATGAGAACTCCCTACAGAAGATCTTTATTTTCCAGTTCAAAATTCAGTTTTTCACAGCATTTCAATTGTTAGAGGCTATCTCAGAACTGAACATAGGCGTGTTACAAAATGTGATCTCTGCAGCTTTACTCCATCTCTGTTTCATTGGTATGTACTTGTTCATGCCCTCTCTACTTTGTTTACAGAATGTAGTGATTTTAAAAAAGTTCCTTACTTGGTATTATGTGTATCAATGGTATGGAAGAGGTCACGTAACTCTTCTCCACTCAGAACACCATCTGCAAAATATGCTTTGAATTCTTCAAAGGACAATTTTCCATCATCTAAAATGGTAAGAACAAACAAAAGAGAAGCAAACATTTCAATTTTGTATGTTATTATATCTTTTAATTTTTAACATTTTGCTCAAATGCTTGAACAGGTTTGTTTGTGCATGTATACATGTATTCAAAAAGGAAGAACAATTTCACGTGTTTAAAATAAAAATAATTACCCACTCAGACCCAAGAATGGTCACAGGTCCCCACCTCCTCCCTCCCAGACCCAAGGAGTGGTCATGGGTGTCTGCTATCTCCCTCTTGGAATCCAGGAATAGTTATGGGCCCCTGCCACCTCCCTCCCAGATACCAGGAGTCATTGCAAGCCAAGAGTGGTTGCAAGCCACCACTGCCACACTTGCAGACCCCAGGAGTGGCTGAGAGCCCCCACTGCCACCTGCCCAAACTCCAGGAGTGGTTGTGAGCCACCTCTGCTCCCATCCTGTGTCCCAGGGCCACTCCTGAGCCATTACCACCACAGAGAACTCCAGGACTGGGCACCAGCAGCCACATCTGCATACCACCTATCAAGGGGATAATGACCAGCACATGCTGAGGAAAGAGGTGCCAGACATGCATACTAAAAAAAGCTCTCAGACCAAAAATACTAAATCCATACAAGCTACACAGGGATGCTCCCACATAAAAAGAGCTCTCCAAGACCAGAGTACATAATTGCTTCTCCTAAACTCACAGAGAGAAATAAAAGTAAAATGAAGCAGAGGAACCACTCCCAGTTAAAAGACCAAGAGCATTCCCCTGAAAGAACAAACAATGAAGCAGACCTATTCAATATGATAGACACTGATTTAAAACAGGAGATAATGAAAATACTGAAGGAATTCAGAAGGGGTATCAATGGAAATGCAGAGTACAGAAAAAAGAAACTAGAAACTAGAAAGAGGAACCAGGAAAAATTAGAAAACTCATTTGCCAAGATAAAAGCTGAGCTAAAGTCAGTGAATAGCAAAATGAATAATGCAGAAGAACAAATAAGTGACCTGGAATAATGGAATAAGGAATAATGGAAATCGTCCAATCAAGATAGAAGATGGAAAGCCAAATTTAAAAAATAGAAGAAAGCAATACAAGAGACCTATGGGATAATATAAACTATGCCAACCTATGCAAAATAGGGATTCCAGGAGGGAAAGAAAGCAAAAAGGGATCAAAAATGTGTTTGAAGAAATTATGGCTGAAAACTTCCCAAATGTAAAGAAGGAAACAGATATCCAGGTACAGGAAGCACAGAGGGTCCCAAACAAGATAAACCTAAGCAGACCTACGCTAAGACATACTATAATAAAAATGTCAAAAGCTAAAGACAAAGAGAAGATTCTAAAGGCAGTAAGAGAAAAGCAAAGAGTTAATTACAAGCGAACCCCACTAACACTATCAGCTGATTCCTCTACAGAAACATTGTAGGCCAAAAGCAAGTGTCAAGATATATTTAAAGTCCTGGAAGGGAAAAATTTGCAAACTAGAATACTCTACCCAGCAAGATTATCCTTTAGAAGAGGAGAGATAAAAAACTTCCCAGACAAGCAAAAACTAAAAGAATACAGCAATACTATACTTATCCTAAAGGAAATATTGAAAGCTCTTCTCTAAATAGAAAAGAAGTAAGAATCTATAAGAAAAAGAAAATTACAATTGGAAAATAATCACTTAAAGAAACCAGTACACAGATTAAAACATTTTAATGAAATGTTTTAATCAAAATTAGTCAGAATGTTTTAAATTTTAATCAAAATATTTTAAAATCGAAAATATTTTCTGTGAAAGTGATGACAACCACAATGAATAGCGAAAAGAAGAACATGAAGATGTAAGAGAGGACATCAAAATCATAAAATGTGGGGGAGGAGAGTAAGAAAATGTGGATTTTTTTTCCCTAGAATGTGTTTGAGCCTATATGACTACAGTCTAAGGCAACTATATATAGGAAGGAGTTAACATACATGAAAAACAGTGTAACCACAAGTCAGAAACACACAATAGATTCACAAAAACCAAAAAGAGAACGTAAGTATAATACAAAAGGAAAATCATCAAATGATGAAAGGAAAAAGAAACGGACAAAGAAGAAATATAAAATCAATGGGAAAATAAGGTTTTAAATGGCAATAAATATATATCTATCAATAATTACCTTAAATGTTAATGGACTAAATGCTCCAGTCAAAAGACCGAGTGGCAGGTTGGATAAAAAAACAAGAGTGTACAGTATGCTGCTTACAAGAGATGTACTTTAGGACAAAGAACACACATAGATTGAAAGCCAGGGGATGGAAAAAGATATTTCATGCAAATGGAAATGAAAAGAAAGTGGGGGTCCCAATACTCATATCAGACAAAATAGACTTTAAAACAAAGGCCATAAAGAAAGATAAAGAAGGACACTATATAATGATAAAAGGATCAATACAAAAGGATTTTACACTTATCAACATATATGTACCTAAAATAGGAGCACCCAAATACATAAAGCAAATACTAACAGACATAGAGGGAGAAATTGGCAGGAATACAATAATAGTATGAGACTTTAACACCCCACTCACATCAATGGACAAATCTTCCAGACAGAGAATCAATAAGGCAACAGAGATCCTAAGTGATACAATAGGACAGTTAGACTTAATTGATATTTTCACAACATTACATCCAAAAAAACAGATTACACATTCTTTTCAAGTGCACATGGAACATTCTCTAGAATTAACCACATACTAGAGCACAAAACAAGCCTCTACAAATTTAAGACTATAGAAATTATCTCAAGCATCTTTTCTGACAACAACAACATGAAACTAGAAATTAACCACAGAAAAGGAAATGAGAAAAAAATGATTCCATGGAAACTAAACAACATGCTTCTAAAAAACCAATGGGTCAATGATGAAATCAAAGAGGAAATTAAAAAATACCTTGAGACAAATGACAATGAAAACACAGCCATACAAAGTCTATGGGATACAGCAAAAGCAATTCTTAGAGGGAAGTTTATAGCGATACAGGCCTTCCTCCATAAAGAAGAAAAATCTCAAATAAACAAATTAACCAACCACTTAAAAGAATTAGAAAAAGAAGAAAAACAAAACCTGAAGTCAGAAGAAGGAAGGAAATAATAAAAACTAGAGAGGAAATGAATAAAATAGAAATTTAAAAAATAGGAAAAAATCAGTAAGACCAGGAGTTGATTCGTTGAAAGGATAAACAAGATTGACAAACCTCTGGCCAGGCTCACCAGGAAGAAAAGAGAGAAAATCCAAATAAACAAAATAAGAAATGAAAAAGGAGACATAACAATTGATACTACAGAATAACAAAAAACCATAAGGGAATACTATGAATAATTATATGTCAAAAATTTGGCAACCTAGAAGAAATGGGACAAGTTTCTAGAAACATACAGCCCTCCAAAATTGAATCAAGAAGAAACAGATAATTTGAACAGACTGATCACTAGAACTGAAATAGAGTCTGTAATTTAAAAACTCCCTACAAATAAAAGTCCAGGACCAGATGGCTTCACAGGTGAATTCTAGCAAACATACAAAGAAGAATTTATATCAATTCTTCTCAAATTCTTACAGAAAATTGAAGAGCAGGGAACACTCCCAAGGACATTTTAATGAAGCCACTATAACAATGATAATAAAACCAGACTAAGACACCATCAGAAAAAAAATTACAGGCCAATATTTTTGATGAATATAGACGCGAAACTTCTCAACAAAATATTAACAAACCAAATCCAACAACGCATGAAAATGATCATAACCGTGACCAAGTGGGATTCATCCCAAGTTTACAAGGATGGTTCAACACACACAAATCAATCAATGTGATACACCATATAAACAAAAGAAAAAACAAAAACCACATCATCATCTCAATAGATGCAGAAAAAGCATTTGACAAAATTCAACATCCATTCATGATAAAAATTCTTACCAAAGTGGATGGAGAGGGAACATATCTCAAAATAGTAAAAACTATTTGTGACAAACCCACAGCCAATATAATAGTCAAAGGTGAAAAGCTGAAAGCCTTCCTGCTAAAATCTGGAACAAGACAACATTGCCCACTCTCACCTCTTCTATTCAACACAGTATTGGGAGTCCTAGCCACAGCAATCAGGCAAGAAAAAAAAAATAAAATGTATCCAAATTGGAAGGGAAGAGGTAAAATTGTAATTATATATAGATGATACACTGTATGATACCCTAAAGACTCCACACAAAATCTGCTAAAACTGATAAGTAAATTCAGTAATGTAGCAAGATACAAGATTAACATACAGAAGTCAGTTGCATTTCTTTACAACAACAATGAAATATCAGAAAGAATGTAAAAAAAAAAACAAAACAATACTTTCTAAAATCACAACCCCAAAAATAAAATACTTAGGAATAAACCTCACCAAGAAGGTGAAAGACTCATAAGCTGAGAGCTATAAAACATTAATAAAGGAAACTGAAGATGATTCAAAGAAATGGAAAGATATCACATGCTCTTGGATTGGAAGAATTAATATTGTTAAAATGGCAATAGTACCCAAAGCAATCTACAGATTTAACACAATCCCTATCAAATTACCAATGCACTTTTCATAGAACTAGGACAAATAACCCTAAAATTCATCTGGAACCATAAAAGATTTAGAACTGCCAAAGCAATCCTGAAAAAAGGACCAAGCAGGAGGCATAACCATCCCAGACTTCAGAGAATACTACATAGCTACAGTAATAAAACAGTGTGGTACTGGCACAAAAACAGAATATGGATCAATGGAAAAGAAGAAAGAGCCCAGAAATAAACCCACACACCACAGTCAATTAATCTTCGACAAAGGAGGCAAGAAGGTACAATGGGAAAGGAGTCTTTTCAGCAAAGGGTGTTGGGAAAGTTAGACAGCTGCATGTAAATCAATGAAGTTAGAACACAACCTCTCACCATACACAAAAATAAACTCAAAATGGCTTAAAGACTTAAACATAAGACATGACACCATAAAACTCCTAAATGAATACATAGGCAAAACATTCTCTGACATAAATCGTACAAATATTTTCATGGGTCAGTCTCCCAAGGCAATAGAAATGAAAGCAAAAATAAACAAATGAGACCTTATCAAATTTAAAGGCTTTTGTACAGCAAAGGAAAGTATAAACAAAATGAAAAGACAACCTACAGAATGGAAGAAAATATTTGTAAATGATGCTACGACAAGGGCTTAATTTCCAAAATATATAAACAGCTCATACAACTCAATTTCACAGAAACAACCCATCATAAAATGGGAGGAAGACCTAAAGAGACAATTTTCCAAAGAAAGCATACAGGCACATAAAAAATGCTCATTATTGCTAATTATTAGAGAAATGCAAATCAAAACTACAATGACGTATCACCTCATACTGGTCAGAATAGTCATCAATGCAGGAGAGGATGTGGAGAAAAGGAACCCTCCTACAATGTTGGTGGGACTGTAACTTGGTGCAGCTACTAAGGAGAACAGTATGGAAGACTCTTAGAAAACTAAAAATAGAGTTATCATATGACCTAGTAATCCCACTCTTGGGGATATATCTGGAAAAGATGAAATTTTAACTTGAAAAGATACGTGCATGCCAAATGTTCACAGCAGCACTATTTACAATAGCCAAGACATGGAAGCAACCTAAACGTCCGTTGACAGATGAATGAATAAAGAAGATACTGTGAGGGCTTCCCTGGTGGCGCAGTGGTTGAGAGATCGCCTGCCGATGCAGGGGACACAGGTTCGTGCCCTGGTCCGGGAAGATCCCACATGCTGTAGAGCAGCTAGGCCCGTGAGCCATGGCCGCTGAGCCTGCGCGTCTGGAGCCTGTGCTCCGCAATGGGAGAGGCCACAACAGTGAGAGGCCCATGTACCACAAAAAAAAAAAAAAAAAAAAAAAAAAGAAGATACTGTGTGTGTGTGTATATATATATATATAATGGAATGTTAGCCATAAAAAAGAATGAAATAAGTTCATTTGCAGCAATATGGATGGACCTACAGATTATCATACTAAGTCAGACAGAGAAAAATATTATATAACACAGGTGGAATCGAAAAAATAGCACAAATTAAATTATTTATGAAACAGAAATAGACTCACAAACATAGAAAACAAACTTATGGTTACCAAAGGGGAAATTGGGGGTGGGGGATAAATTAGGAGTACAGAATTAACACATACACACTACCATACTAAAATAAACAACAAAGATTTACTGTATAGCACAGGGAACTATATTCAATGTCTTGTAATAACCTATAACAGAAAGGAATCTATCTATCTATCTATCTATCTATCTATCTATCTATCTATATATCGGAATCACTTTGCTTGCTATACACCTGAAACTAACAATATTGTAAATCAACTATACTTCAGTTAAAAATATATATATACGACTTGTCATTTAACATATAACAGTTTCATCCATTCTTTCATCAAATATTTATCAAGATCCTACTATGTGCCCATATAGTTTTGTGTTAAGAATATATGTAGACAACTCCTTATTGATCCTATAATTTTGATGGAGGATGTAACAATTGAACAGCCAAATACAGTATGATGAGGGCAATTCTAAGGGACATAGGGTGATGTGAGAGAGTGTAGAAAAGAAAACTAATGCACATATTAGGAGAATAGGGACATAAGGAAACCTTCTTGGAAGAAGTGAAGGCTTCTTAGAAGAAGTGACATTTCTACTGAGACACAAGTGAAAAATAAGGGCTAGTGGGGGAAGATCTGTAAAGAGGAAGAGTATTCTAGGCAGAAGAAATGCCAACTACAAAGGTAGGATGCAAGAAAGAATACGGGTTGAACACTGAAAAGAAAAATCAGTGTACTATCAATGTCTTGTAATAACCTATAACAGAAAGGAATCTATCTATCTATCTATCTATCTATCTATCTATCTATCTATATATCGGAATCACTTTGCTTGCTATACACCTGAAACTAACAATATTGTAAATCAACTATACTTCAGTTAAAAATATATATATACGACTTGTCATTTAACATATAACAGTTTCATCCATTCTTTCATCAAATATTTATCAAGATCCTACTATGTGCCCATATAGTTTTGTGTTAAGAATATATGTAGACAACTCCTTATTGATCCTATAATTTTGATGGAGGATGTAACAATTGAACAGCCAAATACAGTATGATGAGGGCAATTCTAAGGGACATAGGGTGATGTGAGAGAGTGTAGAAAAGAAAACTAATGCACATATTAGGAGAATAGGGACATAAGGAAACCTTCTTGGAAGAAGTGAAGGCTTCTTAGAAGAAGTGACATTTCTACTGAGACACAAGTGAAAAATAAGGGCTAGTGGGGGAAGATCTGTAAAGAGGAAGAGTATTCTAGGCAGAAGAAATGCCAACTACAAAGGTAGGATGCAAGAAAGAATACGGGTTGAACACTGAAAAGAAAAATCAGTGTACTCAAAGAATATATTGGAGTAGAATTGTGGTTACCAGGGGCCAGGGGGAAAGGGAAATGGGGAGATGTTTTTCAAGGGGTACAAAATTTCAGGTATGCAAGATGTATAAGTTCTGGAGATCTAAAGTAAACAATGTGAGACAGGAGAAGATGGTGGAAGAGTAGAACGCGGAGATCACCTTCCTCCGCACAGATACATCAGAAATACATCTACATGTGGAACTGCTCCTATAGAACACACACTAAACACTGGCAGAAGACCTCAGACCTCCCAAAAGGCAAGAAACTCCCCACGTACCTGGGGAGGGCAAAAGAAAAGAGAAAAAACAGAGACAAAAGAATAGGGAGGGTACCTGCACCAGTGGGAGGGAGCCGTGAAGGAGGAAATGTTTCCACACACTAGAAGTCCCTTTGCGGGCGGAGACTGTGGCTTCAGATCCACGGAGGAGAGCACAGCAAGAGGGGTGCGGAGGACAAAGCAGAGAGAGTCCCGCACAGAGGATCGATGATGACCAGCACTCACCAGCCCAGAGAGGTTTCTCTGCTCCCCCACCGGGAAGTGCGGGGCTGGGAGCTGAGGCTCGGGTTTCAGAGCTTAGCTCCCAGGAAGAGGGCTGGGGTTGGTGGAGTGAACACAGCCTGAAGGGGTTAGTGCACCACGGCTAGCCCGGAGGGTGTCTGGGAAAAGTCTGGAGCTGCCGAAGAGACAAGAGACTATTTCTTGCCTCTTTGTTTCCTGGTGCTTGAGGAGAGGGGATTAAGAGCACTGCTTAAAGGAGCTCCAGAGATGGGCGCGAGCTGCGGCTATCAGTGGACCCCAGAGACGGGCATGAGACTCTATGCCTGCTGTTGCAGCCAAGAAGCCTGTATGCAAACACAGGTCACTATCACCACCTCCCCTCTAGGAGCCTGTGCAGCCCGCCAGTGCCAGGGTCCCATGATCCAGGGACAACTTTTCCAGTAAAACACACAGCACGCCTCAGGCTGGTGCAGCGTCACCATGGCCTCTGCCGCCGCAGGCTCGCCCCACATTCATACACCTCCCTTCCCCCGGCCTGAGCCAGCCAGAGCCCCCGAATCAGCGGCTCCTTAAACACCGTCCTGTCTGAGCGAAGAACAGACACCCTCAGGCAACCCACAGGCAGAGATGGGGCCAAATCCAAAGCTGAACCCTGGGAGCTGTGCGAACAAAGAAGAGAAAGGGAAATTTCTCCCAGCAGCCTCAGAAGCACCGGATTAAAGATCTACAATCAACTTGATGTACCCTACATCTGTGGAATACCTGATTAGACAACGAATCATCCTAAATTGAGGAGGTGGACTTTGGGAGTAAGAGAGATTATTTTTTCCCCTTTTCCTCTTTTTGTGAGTGTGTATGTGTATGCTTTGGTGTGAGGTTTTGTCTGTATAGCTTTGCTTTCACCATTTGCCCTAGGGTTCTGTCCTTTCATTTTTTTTGGTTGTTTGTTTGTTTGTTACTTTTTAATTTATTTTTCTTAATAATTATTTTTTATTTTAAAAACTTTAATTTATTTTATATTTATTTTATTTTATCCTCTTTCTTTCATTCTATATTTTCTCCCTTTTATTCTGAGTCGTGTGGAGGAAAGTCTCTTGATGCTCCAGCCAGGTGTCAGGGCTGTGCCACTGAGGTGGGAGAGCCAACTTCAGGACACTGAAGGTCCACAAGACACCTCCCAGCACCACGTAATATCAAACAGTGAAAATCTCCCAGAGATCTCCATCTCAACACCAACACCCAGCTTCCCTCAACAACCAGCAAGCTACAGTACTGGACACCCTATGCCAAACAACTAGCAAGACAGGAACACAGGCCCATAAATTAGCAGAGAGGCTGCCTAAAGTCATAATAAGGCCACAGACATCCCTAAACACACCAGCAGACGTGGACCTGCCCACCAGAAAGGACAAGATCTAGCCTCATCCACCAGAACACAGGCACTAGTCTCCTGCACCAGGAAACCTACACAACCCACTGAACCAACCTTAGCCACTGGGGACAGACACCAAAAACAATGGGAACTACGAACCTGCAGCCTGCGAAAAAGAGACCACAAACACAGTAAGATAAGCAAAATGAAAATACAAAAAAACACACAGCAGATGAAGGAGCAAGGTAAAAACCCACCAGACCTAACAAATGAAGAGGAAATAGGCAGTCTACCTGAAAAAGAATTCAGAATAATGATAGAAAAGATGATCCAAAATCTTGGAAATAGAATAGAGAATATGCAAGAAACATTTAACAAGGACCTAGAAGAACTAAAGATGAAACAAGCAATGATGAACAACACAATAAATGAAATTAAAAATACTCTAGAAGGGATCAATAGTAGAATAACTGAGGCAGAAGAAAGGATAAGTGACCTGAAAGATAAAGTAGTGGAAATAACTACTGCAGAGGAGAATAAAGAAAAAAGAATGAAAAGATCTGAGGACAGTCTCAGAGACCTCTGGAACAACATTAAATGCACCAACATTCGAATTATAGGGGTTCCAGAAGAAGAAGAGAAAAAGAAAGGGACTGAGAAAATATTTGAAGAGATTATAGTTGATAATTTCCCTAATATAGGAAAGGAAATAGTTAATCAAGTCCAGGAAGCACAGAGAGACCCATATAGGATAAATCCAATGGGAAACATGCCAAGACACATATTAATCAAACTATCAAAAATTAAATACAAAGAAAACATATTAAAAGCAGCAAGGGAAAAACAACAAATAACACACAACGGAATCCCCATAAGGTTAACAGCTGATCTTTCAGCAAAAACTCTGCAAGCCAGAAGGGAGTGGTAGGAAATATTTAAAGTGATGAAGGAGAAAAGCCTACAACCAAGATTACTCTACCCAGCAAGGATCTCATTCACATTTGATGGAGAAATTAAAACCTTTACAGACAAGCAAAAGCTGAGAGAGTTCAGCACCACCAAACCAGCTTTACAACAAATGTTAAAAGAACTACTCCAGGCAAGAAACACAAGAGAAGGAAAAGACCTACAATAACAAACACAAAACAATTAAGAAAATGGGAATAGGAACATACATATCGATAAATAACTTAAATGTAAATGGATTAAATGCTCCCACCAAAAGACACAGACTGGCTGAATGGATACAAAAACAAGACCCGCATATATGCTGTCTACAAGGGACCCACTTAAGACCTAGGGACACATACAGACTGAAAGTGAGGGGATGGAAAAAGGTATTCCATGCAAATGGAAATCAGAAGAAAGCTGGAGTAGCAGTTCTCATATCAGACAAAATAGACTTTAAAATAAAGACTCTTACAAGAGACAAAAAGAAAACTACATAATGATCAAGGGGTCGATCCAAGAAGAAGATATAACAATTGTAAATATTTATGCACCCAACATAGGAGCACCTCAATATATAAGGCAAATACTAACAACCATAAAGGGGAAATCGACAATAACACAATCATAGTAGGGGACTTTAATACCCCACTTTCACCCATGGAAAGATCATCCAAAGTGAAAATAAATAAGGAAACACAAGCTTTAAATGACACCTTAAACAAGAGAGACTTAATTGATATAATAAGACATTCCATTCAAAAACAACAGAATACACATTTTTCTCAAGTGTTCATGGAACATTCTCCAGGAGAGGTCATATCTTGGGTCACAAATATAGCCTTGGTAAATTTAAGAAAATTGAAATCGCATCAAGTAACATCCAACCACAACATTATGAGACTAGATATCAATTACAGGAAAAGATCTGTAAAAAATACAAACACACGGAGGCTAAACAACACACTACTTAATAACGAAGTGATCACTGAAGAAATCAAAGAGGAAATAAAAAAAATACCTAGAAACAAAGGACAATGGAAACACGATGACCCAAAACCTATGGGATTAAGCAGAAGCAGTCCTAAGAGGGAAGTTTATAGCAATACAGTCCTACATTAAGAAACAGAAACATCTCAAATAAACAACCTAAACTTGCACCTAAAGCAATTAGACAAAGAAGAACAAAAACCCCCAAAGTTAGCAAAAGGAAAGAAATCATAAATATCAGATCACAAATAAATGAAAAAGAAATAAAGGAAAAGATAGCAAAGATCAATAAAACTAAAAATTGGTTCTTAGAGAAGATAAACAAAATTGTTAAACCATTAGCGAGACTCATCAACCAAAGAGAGGAGAAGACTCAAATCAATAGAATTAGAAATGAAAAAGGAGTAACAACTGCCACTGCAGAAATACAAAGGATCATGAGAGATTACTACAAGCAACTCTATGCCAATAAAATGGACAACCTGGAAGACATGGAAAAATTCTTAGAAATGCACAACCTGCCAGGACTGAACCAGGAAGAAATAGAAAATATGAACAGACCAATCACAAGCACTGAAATTGAAACTGTGATTAAAAACCTTCCAACAAACAAAAGCCCAGGACCAGATGGCTTCACAGGCGAATTCTATCAAACATTTACAGAAGAGCTAACACCTATCCTTCTCAAACTCTTCCAAAATATAGCAGAGGGAACACTCCCAAACTCATTCTACAAGGCCACAATTACCCTGACAACAAAACCAGACAAAGATGTCACAAAGAAAGAAAACTACAAGCTAATATCATTGATGAGCATAGAGGCCAAAATCCTCAACAAAATACTAGCAAACAGTATCCAACAGCACAGTAAAAGGACCATACACCATGACCAAGGGGGGTTTATTCCAACAATGCAAGGATTCTTCAATATATGTAAATAATCAACGTGATACACCATATTAAGAAATTGAAGGAGAAAAACCATATGATCATCTCAATAGATGCAGAGAAAGCTTTCGACAAAATTCAGCACCCATTTATGAAAAAAACACTGCAGAAAGTAGGCATAGAGGGAACTTTCCTCAACATAATAAAGGCCGTATATGACAAACCCACAGCCACATCATCCTCAATGGTGAAAAACTAAAACCATTTCCACTAAGATCAGGAACAAGACAAGGTTGCCCACTCTCACCACTCTTATTCAACATAGTTTTGGAAGTTTTAGCCACAGCAATCAGAGAAGAAAAGGAAATAAAAGGAATCCAAATCGGAAAAGAAGAAGTAAAGCTGTCACTGTTTGCAGATGACATGATACTATACATAGAGAATCCTAAAGATGCTACCAGAAAACTACTAGAGCTAATCAATGAATTTGGTAAAGTAGCAGGATACAAAATTAATGCACAGAAATCTCTGGCATTCTTATACACTAGTGATGAAAAATCTGAAAGTGAAATTAAGAAAACACTACCATTTACCATTGCAACAAAAAGAATAAAATATCTAGGAATAAACCTACCTAAGGAGACAAAAGACCTGTATGTAAAAAATTATAAGACACTGATGAAAGAAATTAAAGATGATACAAATAGGTGGAGAGATATACCATGGTTTTGGATTGGAAGAGTCAACATTGTGAAAATGACTCTACAACCCAAAGCAATCTACAGATTCAATGCAATCCCTATCAGACTACCACTGGCATTTTTCACAGAGCTAGAACAAAAATTTTCACAATTTGTATGGAAACACAAAAGGCCTCGAATAGCAAAAGCAGTCTTGAGAACGAAAAGCAGAGCTGGAGGAATCAGGCTCCCTGACTTCAGACTATACTACAAAACTATAGCAATCAAGACAGTATGGTACTGGCACAAAAACAGAAAGATAGATCAATGGAACAGGATAGAAAGCCCAGAGATAAACCCACGCACATATGGTCACCTTATCTTTGATAAAGGAGGCAGGAATATACAGTGGAGAAAAGACAGCCTCTTCAATAAGTGGTGCTGGGAAAACTGGACAGGTACATGTAAAAGTATGAAATTAGAACACTCACTAACACTAAACACAAAAATAAACTCAAAATGGATTAAAGACCTAAATGTAAGGCCAGACACTATTGAACTCTTAGAGGAAAACGTAGACAGAACACACTATGACATAAATCACAGCAAGATCCTTTTTGACCCACATCCTAGAGAAATGGAAATAAAAACAAAAATAAACAGATGGGGACTACTGAAACTTAAAAGCTTTTTCACAGCAAAGGTATCCAAAAATAAGATGAAAAGACAACCCTCAGATTGGGAGAAAATATTTGCCAAGGAAGCAACTGACAGAGGATTAATCTCCAAAATTTACAATCAGCTTATGCAGTTCAGAAAAAAAAAAAAAAAAAAAACCACAACAACAACAATGTAATCTAACAATGGGCAGAAGACCTAAATAGACATTTCTCCAAAGAAGACATACAGATTGCCAACAAACACATGAAAGAATGCTCAACATCATTAATCATTAGAGAAATGCAAATCAAAAGTACAATGAGGTATCATCTCACACCAGTCAGAATGGCCATCATCAAAAAATCTAGAAACAATAAATGCTGGAGAGGGTGTGGAGAAAAAGGAACATTCTTGCACTGTTGGTGGGAATGTAAATTGATACAGCCTCTATGGAGATCAGTATGGAGTTTCCTTAAAAACTACAAATAGAACTACCATACGACCCAGCAATCCCACTACTGGGCATATACCTTGAGAAAACCATAATTCGAAAAGAGTCATGTACCAAAATGTTCATTGCAACTCTATTTACAATAGCCAGAACATGGAAGCAGCCTAAGTGTCCATCGACCGATGAATGGATAAAGAAGATGTGGCACATATATACTATGGAATATTACTCAGCCATAACAAGAAACGAAATTGAGTTATTTGTAATGAGGTGGATAGACCTAGAGTCTGTCATACAGAATGAAGTAAGTCAGAAAGAGAAAAACAAATACCGTATGCTAACATGTATATATGGTATCTAAGAAGAAGAAGAAAAAAAAAACGTCTTGAAGAACCTAGGGGTAAGACAGGAATAAAGACACAGACCTACTAGAGCATGGATTTGAGGATATGGGGGAGGGTAAGGGTAAGCTGTGACAAAGTGAGAGAGTGGCATGGACATATATGCACTATCAAATGTATAATTGATAGCTAGTGGGAAGTAGCCACATATCATAGGGGGATCAGTAGGTGATTTGTGACCATCTAGGGTGTGGAATAGGGAGGTTGGGAGGGAGAGAGATGCAAGAGGGAAGAGATATGGGAACATATGTATATGTATAACTGATTCACTTCGTTATAAAGCAGAAACTAACACACCATTGTAAAGCAATTATACTGCATTAAAGATGTTAAAAATAAATAAATAAGTACATAAGTAAGTAAGCAATGTGACTATACTTAACAGTATTGTATTGTACACTTGAAATTTGCTAAGAGGGCAGAGCTTGTGTTCTCACTACACATAAAAAAAGAAAATGGTAACTATGTGAGGTGATGTGTATGTTAAGTAGTTTGATAGTGATTAATATTTTACAATGTATATGTATATCAAATCATCAAGTTGCATACTTTGTACAATTTTAAACTGTCAACTATACCTCAATAAAGCTGGGGGTGGTTGGGGGAGAGAATGAATGTATACTGGAAGGAGAGGAGAAGCCAGAGAGAAACAGAGAGTCAATATCTTGAAAAACCTTAAAAATCATAGTAGAGTTTTGAATTTACCCCAAGAGGCACTGTCATATTGGAAAGCTTACTGTGGCTACAGTGAGTAAAATGGAGTGGAGAGGTAAGACACTAGAAGAGAATACCCATAAGAGGACATTGTAGTAATTCCTACAAGAATCAACTTGGCGTAAACCTTGGTGGTGACAGTAAGAACAAAGAGAAGTAGACAGATTTACAATCTGTTTAGGAAAAAGAATCAACGGGAACTGATGATCAGTTAGAGGTGATGGGTGAGAGGGAACAATAAATCAAGAATTATACCCACTTCCCAGGACTGAGCAATCACATGGACAATATCACCATTGTAAAAGAGAACACAGGGCAAAAAGTGTGGGGTGAAGTAAACTGCTGTTTTGGACATGTTAAAATTAGATGTATCTGTGCAATAAGTAGAGGCACCCAGTGAGCAGTAGGATCATACAAATCTAGAAAAGGAGAGGGTGGGGCAGGGAGGGAAGGAGTAAATGAAAGAAGGAGGGAGGGAGGAAGGGGGAGGGAGGAAAGGGGAGGGAGGAAAAGAAGAAGGGGGAGAGAGAGAGAGAGAGAGAGGTAGAGAGAAAGAAAGAGAAAAGCCGACTGGAATGTATGCTTGGGAGCTATCAATGCATAGGAATTAAGGTCCTAGAAGTAAGGGAATTCGTTCTCCCAAGAAAAATTCCTACAGTGAGGAAGAAAAAGCCCCAGAACAGACTTTGGAAATGCCAACTAAATTCTTTATGTTTCAGATTTTATAAATGTTTAACTGTTGCAAGGATTAACTGAGAGGCTATATACAAAACATTTAGCATGGTAACTAACACATAGTTCAACAATAGTGATCTGGGAAACAGGTTTACTAGTTCAATCTTGGTAAGTGAAGATCATTTATGTGTTTTTAATTCTCATTTTCTTCTATTCCTTGAAAAGTCCTTACACAGACAATCGATATTTAACATGTTTGTTTAAAAATATAAATTTTTATTTATTTTCTTAGGTAATCAGGTTTTGAAAATCCTAAAATTGGTACTTCTGTGAAAAGAGATTCTTTAAACATTCATTTAATTTCTCCTTCAAGTTTCATGTCCACAAATATGCCAACAACTAGAGTTCTAATCTCAGTATTTCCCCTCCTTCTATTGCAAGCTAAATCTCGTCTTTGTATTTAAAATGACTATCCTCTCAAAACACTGGCTTTTCTTTCATGTATTAAAACATTTTTGAACACTCTAAATATTTTAGTTTGTCAAGATTAAAATACAAAAACATGATCATCTTCAATAATAACCATCCTGGTACAAAATGAACACCTGGAAAGCATTACTGGGTTTAATACACAAAGGACAGCATATACTTTGCATGTGGATGCAAATTTTAGAGGCAGAAATTAAAAATACCAACCTCAATTCTAAACTGAAGTTCTTAAATTGTAAATTCAGGAAAATTAATAATATATTACTATTTTGTTAAATTTAAAGATTACTTTCTGTTAAATGTATATGCCACCTTGCACAAGTCATTTAGTATCATTATTCATTAACTTCCTCATCTCTGAATGAAAGCCCCCATTATTCCAACCTTCTAGTTATATATATATATATATATTTTTAATGATTTACTGCCATTATATAAATAAAAATAAAATAGAAGCTCTTCCAATTTCAGCTCTGATATATAAAGACCTTAGACATCATCACTTCTGTCCTTAAAACAACAAAAAGCTGAACGCTGAACAAACTCAAAATCAATTACTTTTCTGGGACTCTTTGGAGAACTGAGGTCAAGGGCAAACCACTAGTCAAAATCTGGAGAAATAGGCAAAACCAGAGAATCACAGCCAAGATCTGTTTCCCCAGAGCAGAAGCTAGGGGAGCCATAAACTGATAGGAATAGTTAAATGGTAGTTTTGATGAAATGCTAGAGACCGAGTGTAAACTAGCATGAGAGGAGGAAACTCTTTGGGGCTTTAGTCTTTGGGGAGCTTCCATACTTTAATGGGTTTTACCTCCAGGAACCCTACCAGGCTCTTACTGAGGAGACAAGAAAGATCTGGAAGTGGAAGGAGAAGAGTAATTGTGAAATGTACATGAGTGTTTTCCATGACAATGGTCTACTCTCCAGGGGTAAAGATTTTACCAGAGACATATCCCACCTGGGGGAAGGGCATTTCCCCACTGTAGTCCCATCTAGCCTACCTGTCTCAACTAAGAGTAGGAGGAACTAAAAGACATTGGGAAGGTCACAGCCCAGAGACACAGACCCACTGAAAAACTTGTATTTAATCATAATGGTATAGAACACATCTGCTCCCCCATTCTTTACCATCACACCAACAGGGCTGCCAAATAATAATAGTACATGACAGCTGAAAGAACTGTCACACTTCCAGAGAAGGAGTGCTTAGGGAAGCCCAAAGTCAATAAAAAAGACAAGAGAAATTTAAAGACTGTGGCAACTACAACATTAAATACAGCCCAACTCCTAGTCAGATTAACATAAATCCTCACACTAGAGGCCTAAGTACTTATTCTATTACCTGATACATCACATCTGGCTTTCACAAAAAAATTACAAGGCATGATAAAATGCAAGAAAAGCACAGTCTAAAGAGACAAAAAAGCATAAGAACCAGACTCAGCTATGACACAGATACTGGAATTATCAAACAAGAAATTTAAAATAACTATGATTAATATGTTATGGGAATAATGGAAAATGTAGACAATAATGGAAAAATGTAGGCAATATGCAGAAGAGATGGGTAATGTAGGCTGACAGATGGAACTCTAAAACAACTTGAAATAAAATGTTAGAAATAAAAGACACTAACATAAATGAAGGCCTTTGATGGGCTCATCAGTGGAGGATACAGCTTAAGGAAAGAAGCAGTAAGCTTGAGCTAGGTCAATAGAAATGTCTTAAGCTGAAATACATAGTTAAAAAAAAATACAACATCTAAGAACTCTGAGAAATTTCAGAAAGTGTTACATACACATAATTAGAGTACCAGAAGAAGAAAGAGAGTATAGAGCAGAAGAAATATTTGAAATAATAATGACCAGGAACTTTCCAAAGTTAAGGTCAGAAACCAAAACACAGAACCAGGAAGCTCAGACAGCACCCAACAGGATAAATTCTCCCCTCTACACCCACACCCAAAGCAACTCTGTATCTTTGAATATCATACCCAACTGCAGAATACCAAAGACAAAGAGGAAATTTAGAAAGAGGTAGAGGAAAAATATAATCTATATAGGACCAAGAATAAGAATTACAATTACAGTGGACTTCTCATCGGAAACCAGCCAAGCAAGAAAAAGGTGGAGTGAAATACTTATTGTTGAAAGAAAGTACACCACAATCCAGAATTTCATATCCATGAAATAATTCTTCAAAATAAAGTAGAAATAAATACCTTTTCAGACAAACAAAAATGAAGGAATTCATTGCCAGAACTGCCCTGCAATAAATGTTAAAAGAAATTCTTTAGGGAGAAGGAAAGTGATATAGGTCAGAAACACAGATCCACATAAGAAAAGATGAATGTCAGAGAAAGAATAAATAAAAGTAAAATAAAATATTTTACTTTTCTTACTCTGAATTAATTAACAGATAACACTATAAAGTAATAATACAAACAACATATTGGTAATTATAGCATATGGATAAATGAAATAAATTATGCCAATTTCATAAAGAACAGAAGGAGACATTGGAAATATTCTGTTATAAGGTACCTGTATTACCCATGAAGTGGTACCGTGCTATTTGAAGGTAGATTTCGATTAGGGAAAAATGAATATTGCAAGCTTACATTAGAGAAAAATGTATATAGTAACCACTATTTTTTTTTTTTTTTTCAGTACGCGGGCCTGTCACTGTTGTGGCCTTTCCTGCTGCAGAACACAGGCTCTGGAAGCAGAGGCCCAGCGGCCATGGCTCACAGGCCCAGCTGCTCTGCAGCATATGGGATCCTCCCGGACCGGGGCATGAACCCATGTCCCCTGCATCAGCAGGTGGACTCTCAACCACTGTGCCACCAGGGAAGCCCAGTAACCACTATTTTTAAAAATATATATAATCAATTTATTAAGAGAGGCAGTAAACTAGAATTAGTAAAATACTGTTTAAAACCAGATAAGGCAGAAAAAGCAGGGGGGGGGAGAACAAGTACAACTAATACAGAACAACTACTAACATGGTAGTTATTAATCCAACAATATCAAAAATCACTCTGAGTGTGAATGGTTTAAATACAGCAATTGGGGGGGGGGACCTTGAAGATGGCGGAAGAGTAAGACGCGGAGATCGCCTTCCTCCCCACGGATACACCAGAAATACATCCACACGTGGAACAACTCCTACAGAACTCCTACTGAAGACAGCAATTAAAAGACAGAGATTGTGAAAGTCAGTAAAAAAATAAAATAAAAGCCAACTATGTTGTCTGTAAGAAATCCACTTTAAATATGAACACTCATACAGGTTAAAGCTAAAGGGATAGAAAAAGATACTTTTTCTACTCCTTTAAAAAAAATACCATAATAATGCTAATTAAAAGAAAGTTGAAGTAGATATATTAATTTCAGACAAAGTAGGCTTCAAAACAAGCAAAATAATGAAGTATAAAGAGGCACATTACCCAATTATAAAGGTGTCAATACTTCTAAAAGACAATTCTAAGCGTGTTTGTATCTAACCATAAAACGTCAAAATACGTGAGGCAAATACTGATAGAAATGAAAATAAAAACAGGAAATCCACTATTATAGCTGGAGACTTTAACATGCCTCTTTAAATAATTGATAGATCAAACATGTAGAAAATCAGCAAGGATATAGTTGACCTGAACACCACTATCAATTACTTCATCTATATTTATTTATAGAATACTGCTTCCAACAACAGCAGTATATGTAATCTGCTGAAACACACATGGAACATTCACCAAGAGATGCCACATATCTTGTTAAGGTGTGGGCCATAAAATACACATTAACACATTTAAAATATAGAAGTCATACAAAGTATGTTCTCAGACCACATTGGAAGTAAACTAGAGATCGATAATTAAAAGATAGCTGGAAATCCCCCAGTATTTGGAAATTAAATATCACCTTGTTAAATAATACATGAGTTAAGAAATGTCAAGAAAAAATGTTTAAATATTTTGAACTAAATGAATATGAAAATACAGCAAATTAAAATTTATAGGATTTAGTGAGAGCAGTGCTTAGAGAGAAATTTATACCATTAAATGCATATATTATAAAAGAAGAAAGACCTAAAATAAATATCTAAGCCTCCACCTTAGGAAACTAGAAAGAGAAGAGTAATTTGAGCCTAAAACAAACAGGAGAAAATAAATATGTTAAACAACAAAAATTAGAGCACAAATCAATGAAATTGAATCCAGGAAAACAATAGAGAAAATCAGCAGAAGTAAAAAGTGATTCCTTGAAAAGATCAATAAAATAAAGCTCTAACCAAGCTAAGCAAGAAAACAAGAGAGAAGACACATTACCCACATCAAAAATGAAGAAGTTATCACTGTTATTCCTAGGAATAGTGAAAGGAAAATAATGAAGTACTATGAAAAATTCTATGCCCACAAATTTGATAACTTACATACAATGGAACTATTAATTGAAAGATACAAACTGCTAAAACTCACCCAAGGAAAAACAGTTAATCACAAGAGGTCTATATCTACTAAAGCAATGGAATCAATAATTAATAGCCTCACAGAAAATAAAGCACCAGGCTCTGATGGATTCACTAGTAAATTCTATCAAACTTTTAAGCAACAAATGACACCAATTCTCTGCAATCTTATCCAGAAAATAGAAGCAGAAATAACATTACTAATTCATTCTATGAATCCAGAATTATCCTAACACCAAAACTAGACAGACATAAAAGAAAGGAAAACTCTCTACCAATATTGCTCAGGAACATGGATGCAAAAATTCTCAACAAAACATTAGCAAACTTATTCTAACAATGTTTTTAAAAATTATACATCAAAACCAAGTGGGATTTAGTTCAGTTGTGCAAGGTGGTGCCAATATTAAAAAATCAATCAATATAATCCACAATATCAACATACTAAAGAAGAAAAAATCATTTGATCATATCAGTTGATGAAGAAAAAGCATCTGATGAAATCAAACACCTATTAATAATAAAAAAAACTCTCAGCAACCTAGTAATAAAAAGGAATTTCCTCAACCTGATAAAGAATATCTACAAAAACCCTACAGCTAACAACATACTAAACAGTGGGGAAGTAGATGCTTCTTTTTTTTTAACATTATATTTTATTGACTTAAGAGACACTGAAAATATTTACGTCATAAGTAAGACTATATTATAAAAACCTAGTGCCCGTGCCATCCTAGGAAATAATATGGAAGTGAATAAGATTTATTGTTGATTGAAGGTTTGTAAAATTCAACACAAAGATCAAAGGGTTAATGTTCTGACACACTATGCATAGCTCCTTGGAAATCTTTGAGGATTTCTTTTTTTTTTTTATTGAAGTATAGTTAACTTACAATATTGTGTTAGTTTCAAGTGTACAGCAAAATTGTTATATGTATATACTCTTTTTCAGATTCTTTTTCATCGTAGGTTACTACAAGATATTTAGTTCCCTGTGCTTCACACTAGGTCCTTGTTGTTTATGTATATTATATATAGTAGTGTGTGTATGTTAATCATAAACTCCTAATTTGTCTCCCCCACCACCCCCACTATCCTCTTTGGTAGCCATCAGTTTGTCTTCTATGTCGGTGAGTCTATTTCTGTTTCATAAGTAAATTCATTTGTATCTTTTTTACATTCCACATATAAGTGATATCATATGATATTTGTCTTTGTCTGATTCACTTCACTTAGTATGATGATCTCTAGGTGCATCCTTGTTGCTGCAAATGGCATTGTAACAGGGAAGAGCTAAATCAGACTCCACGTTGGATCTGTTTCTTTGACTTTAACCTCTGCTTTTCGTTGCTTTTGTCATTATAATCATATATAATGGCCTGCCACAGGGAACCCTGCCCCTCTGCTGTTCAGCTCACCGGGAGACAATCTGACCCTGCTCAACTGTGGATGGCTGAAAGAAAAAAGAAACTAACACATCCCCTCACCAAGGCTGGTCATTCCATGACATGTTTTGCAAGACTGATGGCCTTTTTACTTTACTTCCTCACCTCCTCTCCCTCTCTATTCTGCCTTTTTACTTTACTTCCTCACTGGATCTCCCTCTCTGATTATATAAAAGAAAATGGCATCCAGACCCTGATAAGATGGTTTTTCAGAGACACTAGTCTGCCATCTTCTTGGTCTGCTGGCTTTCGAAATAAAGTCGTATTCCTTGCCTCAACACCTTGACTCCGATTCATTCACCTTTCGTGTGGCAAGCAGAGTGAGCTTGGACTCAGCAACAGCATTATTTCATTTTTTTTATAGCTGAGTAATATTCCATTGTATATATATACCACAACTTTTTATCCATTTCTCTGTTGATGGACATTTAGGCTGCTTCCATGTCTGCATTATTGTAAATAGTGCTGCTATGAACATTGGGGTGCATGTATCCTTTCTAATTAGAGCTTTCATCTTTTCCAGATACATGCCCAGGAGTGGGATTGCTAGGTCATATGATAACTCTGTTTTTAGTTTTCTAAGAGACTTCTATACTGTTCTCCATAGTGGCTGCACCAATTTACATTCCCACCAACAGTGTAGGAGGGTTCCTTTTCTCCACACCCTCTCCCTCATTGATTATTTGTAGACTTTTTAATGACGGCCATTCAGACCAGGGTGAGGTGATACCTTATTGTAGTTTTGCTTTGCATTTCTCTAACAATTAGCGATAATGAGCATATTTTTATGTGACTGTTGGCCATGTATATGTCTTCTTTGGAGAAATGTCTATTTAGGTCTTCTGCCCATTTTTTTGATTGCATTGTTTGGATTTTTCTTTTATTATTAAGTTGTATGAGCTATTTGTATGTTTTAGAAATTAAGCCCTTGTCTGTAGCATCACTTGCAAATATTTTCTCCCAGTCCATATGTTGTCTTTTAATTCTGTTTATGGTTTCCTTTGCTGTGCAAAAGCTTTAAAGTTTAATTAGATACCATTTGTTTATTTTTGCTTTTATTTCCATTACTCTAAGAGAAACATCCAAAAAAATATTGCTGAAATTTATGTCAGAGTGTTCTGCCTATTTTTCCTCTAGAACTCTTATAGTATCCAGTCTTACATTTAGGTTTTTAATCCATTTTGAGTTTATTTTTGTACAAGTTGTTGGAGGATGTTCTCATTTCATTTTTCTACATGTACCTGTCCAGTTTTCCCAGCACCACTTAAGACCAGAAAAAAATCTTAGAGATGCCTTTCTCATCACTTCCATTTAACAATATACTGGAAGTCCTAGCTATTGATATGACAAGAAATAGGAATAAAAGGTATATAGACTGGGAAGGTGGAAACAAAACATTTTTTTTTCACAGATGGCATAACTGTAGAAAATTCTAAAGAATTAAGCAAAAGAAAAACCCCAGACATACAAACAAAGAAAACCCTCTGGAACTGAAAAGTAGATATAGTAAACTCACAGGGTACATGGTTAATATATGAAAGTCAATTGCTTTACTACATGTCAGCAACAAGTAATTGTAACTTGAAATTTAAAACACTACCATTTACAAAAGTACTACAAAAATGAAATACTTAGGTATAAATCTAACAAAATATATAAAGAATCTAAATGCAGAAAAATAGGTAACTCTGATAAAAGAAATTAAATAAGATCTAAGATTTATTTCATATTTTTATTTATTTATTTATTTAAACAACTTTATTGGACTATAATTGCTTTATAATGGTGGGTTAGTTTCTGCTGTATAACAAAGTGAATCAGCTATACATATACATATAACCCAATATCTCCTCCCT
The DNA here is from genome assembly GCF_003031525.2 of Neophocaena asiaeorientalis asiaeorientalis. Classification (NCBI taxonomy): domain Eukaryota; kingdom Metazoa; phylum Chordata; class Mammalia; order Artiodactyla; family Phocoenidae; genus Neophocaena; species Neophocaena asiaeorientalis. The sequence goes on from NW_020174826.1 coordinate 1,500,296, forward strand.
CTCCACCCTCTTGTGTCTCTCTCCCATCCTCCCTATCCCACCGCTCTAGATGGTCACAAAGCACGGAGCTGATCTCCCTGTGCTATGCAGCTGCTTCCCACCAGCTAGCTATTTCACATTTAGTACTGTATATATGTCCATGCCAGTCTCTCACTTCATCACAGCTTACCCTACACCCTCCCCGTGTCCTCAAGTCCATTCTCTATATCTGTGTCTTTATTACTGTCTTGCCCCCAGGTTCTTCAGAACCATTTTATTTTTTTTTTTTTTGGATTCCATATATATGTATTAGCATGTGGTATTTGTTTTTCTCTTTCTGACTTACTTCACTCTGTATGACAGACTCTAGATCCATCCACCTCACTACAAATAACTCAATTTTGTTTCCTTATATAGCTGAGTAATATTCTATTGTATATATGTGCCACATCTTCTTTATCCATTCATCAGTCGATGGACACTTAGGTTGCTTCCATGTCCTGGCTATTGGAAATAGAGCTGCAATGAACATTGTGGTACATGACTCTTTTTGAATTATGGTTTTCTCAGGGTATATGCCCAGTAGTGGGATTGCTGGGTGGTATGGTAGTTCTATTTGTAGTTTTTGAAGGAACCTCCTTACTGTTCTCCATAGTGGCTGTATCAATATACATTCCCACAAACAGGGCACACCCTTTTCTCCACACCCACTCCCACATTTATTGTTTGTAGATTTTCTGATGATGGTCATTCTGACTGGGGTAGGTGATACCTCATTGTAGTTTTGATTTGCATTTCTCTAATGATTAGTGATGTTGAGCATCCTTTCATGTGTTTGTTGGCCATCTGTATATATGCTTTAGAGAAATGTCTATTTAGGTCTTCTGCCCATTTTTGGATGGGGTTGTTTGGTTGATGTTGAGCTGTTTGTAAATTTTGGAGATTAATCCTCTATCAGTTTCTTCAATTGCAAATATTTTCTCCCATTCTCATGGTTGTCTTTTCATCTTGCTCTTGTGCAAAAGCTTTTAACTTTCATTACGTCTCAATTGTTTATTTTTTATTTTATTTCCATTTCTCTAGGAGGTGGGTCAAAAAGGATCGTGCTGTGATTTATGTTATAGAGTTTTCTGCCTATGTTTTCCTGGAAGAGATTTCTAGTGTATGGCCTTACACATAGGTCTTTAACCCATTTTGAGTTTATTTTTGTGTATGGTGTTAGGGAGTGCTCTAATTTCATTCTTTTACAGGTAGCCATCCAGTATTCCCAGCACCACTTATTGAAGAGGCAGTCTTTTCTCCATTGTATATTCTTGCCTCCTGTATCAAAGATAAGGTGACCATACATGCGTGGGTTTAGCTCTGAGTTATCTATCCTGTTCCATTGATCTATATTTCTGCTTTTTTGCCAGTACCATACTATCTTGATTACCATAGCTTTTTACTATAGACTGAAGTCTGGGAACCTGATTCCTCCAGCACCATTTTTCTTTCTTAAGGTTGTTTTGGCTATTTGGGGCCTTTTGCGTTTCCATACAAATTGTGAAATTTTTGTTCTAGTTCTTTGAAAAATGCCATTGGTAGTTTGATAGGGATTGTATTAAACCTGTAATTTGCTTTGGGTAATATAGTCATTTTCACAATGTTGATTCTTCCAATCCAAGACCATGGTATATCTCCCCATTCGTTTGTATCATCTTTAATTTCTTTCATCAGTGTCTTACAGTTTTCTGCATACAGGTCTTTTGTCTACTTAGGTAGGTTTATTCTTAGGTATTTTATTCTTTTTGTTTCACTGGTAAATGGGAATGTTTCCTTTATTTCTCTTTCAGATTTTTCACTATTAGTGTACAGGAATGCAAGAGATTTCTGTGCACTAATTTTGTATACTGCTACTTTACCAAATTCATGGATTAGCCCTAGTAGATTTCTGGTAGCATCCTTAGGATTCTCTCTGTATAGTATCATGTCATCTGCAAACAGTGACAGCTTTACTTCTTCTCTGATTTGGATTCCTCTTATTTCTTTTTCTATTCTGATTGCTGTGGCTAAAACTTCCAAAACTATGTTGAACAATAGTGGTGACTCTGGAAAACCTTGCCTTGTTCCTGATCTTAGAGGAAATGGTTTCAGTTTTTCACCATTGAGAATGATGTTGGCTGTGGGTTTGTCATATATGGCCTTTATTATGTTGAGGTAAGTTCCTTCTATTCCTTCTTTCTGGAGGGTTGTTATCATAAATGGGTACTGAATTTTGTAAGAATCTTTTCCTGCATCTATTGACATGATCATATGGTTTTTCTCCTTCAATTTGTTAATACGGTGCATCACATTGATTGATTTGAGTATACTGAAAAATCCTTGCATTCCTAGGATAAACCCTACTTGATCATGGTGTATGATCATTTTAATGTGCTGCTGGATCCTGTTTGCTAGTATTTTGTTCAGGATTTTTGCATGTATGGTCATCAGTGATATTGGTCTGTAGCTTTTTTTCTTTGTAAAATCTTTATCTGGTTTTGGTATCAGGGTGAACATGGCCTCATAGAATGAGTTTGGGAGTGTTCCTCCCTCTTCTGTATTTTGGAAGAGTTTGAGAAGGATGGGTGTGAACTCTTCTCTAAATGTTTGATAGAATTCACCTGTGAGCCACCTGGTCCTGGGTTTTGTTTGTTGGAAGATTTTTAATCACAGTCTCAATTACAATGCTTGTGATTTGTCAGTTTATATTTTCTATTTCTTCCTCATTCAGTCTCAGAAGCTTGTGCTTTTCTAAGAATTTGTCCATTTCTTCCAGGTTGTCCATTTTGTTGGTATATAGTTGCTTGTAGTAATCTCTCATGATCCTTTGTACTTCTGCAGTGTCAGTTGTTAGTTCTCCTTTTTCATTTCTAATTCTATTGATTTGAGACTTCTCCCATTTTTGTTGATGAGTCTGGCTAATGGTTTATCAATTTTGTTTATCTTAAAGAACCAGCTTTTAGTTTTATTGATCTTTGCTATTGTTTCCTTCATTTCTTTTTCATTTAATTCTGATTTGAGCTTTATGATTTCTTTCCTTCTGTTAACTTTGGAGGGTTTTTCGTTTATCTTTCTCTAATTGCTTTAGTTGTAAGTTTAGGTTGTTTATTTGTGATGTTTCTTGTTTCCTGAAGTAGGATTGTATTGCTCTAAACTTTTCTCTTAGAACTGCTTTTGCTCCATCTCATAGATTTTGGGTCGTTGTGTTTTCATTGTCATTTGCTTCTAGGTATTTTTTGACTTCCTCTTTGATTTCTCCAGTGATCTCTTGGTTATTTAGTAGCATATTGGTTAGCCTCCATGAGTTTGTATTTTTTACAGATTTTTTCCTGTAATTGATATTTAGCCTCAAAGCATTTTGGTCGGATATGATACTTGATACAAATTCAATTTTCTTATATTTACCATGACTTGATTTGTGAACCAAGATATGATGTATCCTGGAGAATGTTCTATGAGCACTTGAGAAGAAAGTGTATTCTGTTATTTTTGGATGGAATATCCTATAAATATCAAGTAAGTGCACCTTATTTAATGTATCATTTTAGGGTTTTATTTCCTTATTTATTTTCATTTTGGATGATCTGCCCATTGGTGAAAGTGGGGTGTTAAAGGCCCCTACTATGACTGTGTTACTGTCAATTTCCCCTTTTATGGTTGTTAGCTTTTGCCTATGTATTGAGGTGCTCCTGTATTGGGTGGATAAATATTTACAATTTTTATATCTTCTTATTGGATTGATCCCTTGATCAATCCTTCCTTGTCTCTTCTATTAGTCTTTATTTTAAAGTCTATTTTGTCTGATATGAGAATTGCTACTCCAGCTTTCTTTTGATTTCCATTTGCATAGAATCTTTCTCCATCCCCTTTCTTTCAGTCTGTATGTGTACCTAAGTCTGAAGTGGGTCTCCTGTAAGCAGCATATATATGGGTCTTGTTTTTGTATCCATCAGCCAATCTATGTCTTTTTTTTTATTTTATTTTTTTCACAGTACATGGGCCTATCACTGTTGTGGCCTCTCCCATTGTGGAGAACAGGCTCCGGACATGCAGGCTTAGTGGCCATGGCTCATGGTCTCAGCTACTACACGGCATGTGTAGCCCAGACCAGGGCTCGAAGTCATATCCCCTGCATTGGCAGGCGGACTCTCAACCACTGTGTCACCAAGGAATCCCCAATCTATGTCTTTTGGTTGGAGCATTTAATCCATTTACATTTTAGGTATTCATCAATATGTATGTTCCTATTACCATTTTCTGAATTGTTTTGGGTTTGTTATTGTAGGTCTTTTCCTTCTCTTGTGTTTCCTGCCTAGCAAAGCTCCTTTAGCCTTTGTTGTAAAGCTGGTTTGGTAGTTTTCATTTCTCTTAACTTTTGCTTGGCTGTAAATATTTTAATTTCTTCATTAATACTGAATGAGACCCTTGCAGGGTAGAGTAATCTTGGTTGTAGGTTTTTCCCTTTCATCATTTTAAATATGTCCTGTGACTCCCTTTTGGCTTGCCGTGTTTCTGCTGAAAGATCAGCTGTTAACCTTATAGGGATTCCCTTGTATGTTATTTGTTTCTTTTTCCTTGCTGCTTTTAATATTTTTCCTTTGTACTTAATTTTTTTTTTTTTTTTTTGAGCCATGGCTCATGGGCCTAGCTGCTCCACGGCATGTGGGATCTTCCCGGACTGGGGCACGAACCCGTGTCCCCTGCATTGGCAGGCGGACTCTCAACCACTGCGCCACCAGGGAAGCCCTGTACTTAATTTTTTTTTTTTTTTT